>NW_024726564.1:0-72189 GCF_018991925.1 Homarus americanus
GAATTTTCTCCAAAATTTCAAAATTTTCAGAATTTTAAATTTTTTTGAAAATTTTGAAAAATTTGGTAATTTTTGAAAATTTTGAAAATCTTGAAAATTGGTAACTTTACTTGGTAACTTTCGAAAAATTTTGGTACCTTGGAATTTTGGCACCTTAGTACCAGCACCTGAAAATTTTACACCAGCACCTTGGCACCTGAGACCAGCACCAGCACCTAAAATTTGAAATTTTTCATAATTTTTGACAATTTGGCACCTGAAAAATTTTACACCTTGAAAATCTTACACCTGGAAAATTATAATTTGGGAAAATTTCGAAAATTTTGAAAATCGAAAAATTTATTAGTACCGAAATTGAAAATTTTTGAGTACCTGAAATTTTCTGAACCAAAATCTCTTTGCACCTTGAAAATCTAAAAATTTCGGTAACCTAAAAATTTTAGCACTTGAAACCTGGCACCAGTAATTTAGCACCTGGCAATTTTGAAAATTTGGCACCTTGAAAGCACCCGGAAATTTCGAAAATTTTGCACTTTGGAAATTTTCTGGTAATTTTAGTAACTTGTGCCTTAGTAATTTTGAAATTGGCACCTTTGGAAATTTGCACCGAAATTTTGTACCTGAAATTTTGGAAATTTTTGAAAAATTTTGCACCTTGAAAAATTTTGGAATTTGGCACCTTGTACCTGGAAATTTTCGAAAATTGGTGTAACCTGAAAATTTTGGAAATTTCGAAAATTTTAACACCTTGAAAATTTTGAAAATTTTTGGTAACTTGGTAACCTGGTACCCAAAATTTTGAAAATTTCTGGCACCAGTAATTTCGAAATTTTCGAAAATTTTGGTACCTTGAAATTTACGAAAATTTCGGCACCTGGACCCCGGAATTTTGCACCTTGCACCCTTGGAAATTTTAAATTTTGGAAGAGTTTTTGGAAAATTTTGAAATTTACGAAAATTTTCGAAAATTTTGGAAAATTTGGTAATTTGAAATCTTCAGACCCTGGTACCTGGTACCGGTAACCTTGGTAATTCCTTGAAAATTTCAGCACCTGAAAATTTGGTACTGAAATTTTCTGAAAATTTTTGAAATTGAAAATTTGAAAATTCGGCACCTTGGTACCCGAAATACCTGAGCACCGGAAAATTTTGAAAATTTGGTAACTTCAACCTTCTGAACCTTGGTAACCTGAAAATTTTCAGCACCCGGTAACGAAAATTAAAAATTTTGGTACCGGCACCTGAAAAATCGAAAATTTGAAAATTTGGAAATTTGGCACCCAGAAAATCAAAATTGAAAATTTGGAAAATCTTCATAACCTTAAAAATTTCTGAAAAATTTGGAAAATTCCAGAAACCTTGGTAACCTAGAGAATTTTTGGAAAATTGGTAACTCAGGACCAGAAAATTGGGAAAATTTTGGAAAATTTGAAAATTTTGAAAGTTTTGGTAACTGGTACCAAACCTTAGAATTTTGGAATTTTCAGTAATTCGAAAATTTTGAAAATTTTGAAATTTTCTATGTCCTGAAAATTTTATACCCGAAAATTTTGAAAATTTTGAAAACTGAAAAATTTTGAAAAATCTTGGTACCTTTCAGCACCTATAACCTGAAATCAGCATCAGCACCCGGAAAATTTTAGAAATTTGCACCCGGCACCTGGCACCTGAAAATTTATAACCTGGCGCCTCAGTACCGGCACCCGAAAAATCAAACTGGTACCCGAGACCCGGTAACCTGAAAATCTCAAAATTTAAAATTGAATTTGAAATTGGAAAATTTTTGAGTAATTGGAAATTTTAGTAATTCAGAATTAAAATTTTGAATTTTAATTTTCATAACTTTGAAAATTTATAATTTTGAAAATTGGAATTTTCTTAAATTCAGGCACTAGAAAATTTTGGTAATCTTTGGAAATTTCGAAAATTTGGTAATTTTGAAAATTTTGAAATTTTCGAAAATTTAAAAATTTTGGCAATTTTGAAATTGTAAGACCCGTAGCAATTTTGAAATTGCACCCGGCACCCGAGGGACCTTGGCACCAAACCGAGCACCCGGAATTTTCAGAATTGGGCAATCAAACTTTGAACCTGAAAATCTTTGGTAACCGAAACGAGAAATTGCACCCCGAGGTCTCCGAAAATTTTAAAATTTCGAAATTGGTAACTCGAAAAGTTTTGGAAAGAATCTCCGCACTTGAAAATTTTACACCCTAGCACTTGGAAAATTTGAAAATTTGAATTATGTCTTGGTACCTGGTACCTTGGTACTGGTAATTTTGGTACTTGGTACCTGCAGCCTGAAAATTGGTAATTTGAATTTTGCACCAGACTTGGTACCCGAATTTTGAACTTTTCAAAACTTTCGAAAATTTTAGCACCTGGCACCCCGAACAGCACCTGAAAATCGGTACCTTGGCAATTTTAGAATTTCGAGCACCTCAAAAACCTGAAAATCGAAATTTTTTCAGTACACCTGGCACTTTAAATTTGAAACTAAAACCAGCACCCTGGCACCCCGAAATTTTGAAAATTCGTACCTTGGAAAATTCCGGAAATTTTGCACCAAATTTCGGTACCTTGAGTGCACCCAAAATTGCACCCAGAAAATTTTAAAATTTTAAAAATGGCACCTGGGAGAATTTTGAGCACCTTGGCACCTGAAAATTGAAAAGTTTGGCAATTTTGGTAATTTATAATTCTTTTGGCACTTTGAATTTCTGAAAATCTTTAAGAAAAATCTTCAGGACCCGAAATTTCGAAAATTTTAAACTTAGTAACCTTGCAGTACCCTAAAACCGGCAATTTGGAAAATCTTGGCACCTTGAACCTTTCGAAAACGACTGAGACCTTGAAATTTTCGAGTAACTTCGGCACCAAATTTTGGAAAATTTGAAAATCGGTAATTCTTGGCACCTTGAAAATTTTGCACCTGAAAATTTTGGAGAATTTTGGAAAATTTGAAAATTTTTGGAAATTTTCAGTAACTTATAACCTGGTAATCTTTTGACAACCCCGCAATCTTGCACCTTGGTAATTCCTGGCAATTTTGAAAATTTTGGTAACTCAGCAACTTGAAAATTTCAAATCAGTACCAGAGGTAACCTGCAATCTTCAGTAACTGAGCACCTGGCACCTTGGTAACCTTGAAAATTTCGAAAATTTTGGAAAAATTTTAGTAACTCACCTGGTACCTGCACCAGAATTGACCAGAATTTTCTTCAGTACCCTTCAAACAGAAAATTTGCCTGAATTTTTCCGGTACCTTTCCAAACCTTCAAAATCTTGAAAATTTTTGAAAATTTCAAAAATTTGGTACCGAAAATTCAGAAAATCGAAAAATTTCGGTAATCTAAAAATTTCGAAAAATTTTGGTACCTGAAATTTTCAAACTCAACAATTCGAAAATTTTTGAAAATTTGTAAAATTTGGAATTTGAGTACTCGGCAATCAGAAAATTGGAATCTTTGGAAAATTTTGCACCTTGAAAAGTTTGGTACCTGAAAATTTGGCACCTTGTAACTTCAACTCTTCGAAAATCCTTTGGGAAAACAGGTAATCTGAAAATTAAATTGGTAATCTTTGGAAATTTTTGAAAAATTTTGGAAAATTTTTGAAAATTTTGAAAATTTTGAAAATCTTGGTAATTTTGGAAATTTTCAGCACCTGAAAATTTTGAAATTTTCGCACCTCGAAAATCTTGAAAATTTCGAAAAATTTGAAAATCTTGGCACCTTGAAAACTGTACCAAAATTGGCAATTTTGGGACAAGAAAATTGAAAATTTATGTTCTGAAAATTTTGGAATTTTCAGCAATCTCCAAAAAATTTTGAAAATTTTGCACCTTGGCAATTTTGCACCGGCAATTCTTGAAATTTTCTTATAAATTTGGCATCAAAATTCCGAAAAAATTCTGGCAACCGGAACTTTGAAAATTTGGAGGACCTGAAAATTTTGAATTTCGGAAAATTTTGAAAATCTTCAGCATTTGAGAATTTTCGAAAAATTTCGAAAATTTTGGTACCTGAAATTTTGCAACCTGAAAGGTAACCTGGTACCGGCACCCGACACCCGGTAACAGCACCGGAATTTCGAAAATTTTGAAAATTTGAAAATTTCAAATTCTTCGAAAAATTCGAGTAACCGAAAAATTTTGGAAAAACCGGAAAACAAACCGGCACCTTGGACCCGGAAAATTTGTATAACCTGAAAAATCGGTACCCAGAGAATTTGACGAAAATTTTTGGAAAATTTTTCGAAAAATTCGGTACCGAAATTTTTCAAAATTTTGGGCACCGAAAATTTTATAAATCAGAAAATTGAAAATTTGGGAAAATTTCGGTAAATTTTGAAAATGGAAAATTCCAAGTAACTGAAAACCTGGCATCTTTCGCACCTTGAAAATTTTGGTAATTTTAAAATTCTTTTGGCACCAGTACTGGTAATTTTAAAAATTTTGGAAATCTTCTGAAAATTTAGAAAATTTAAAATTGTATCTTAAATTTTCTGGTACCTTGGAAATTTAGTAACCTGGCACCTGAAAATCTTGAAAAATTCGGAGCACCTTGAAAAATTTTAAAAACTTTGTGCAATTCCTTGGAATTTTCTGAAACCTGAGAATTTTGAAATCGAAAACCCTGAAAATTGAAAATTTTGGAAATTTTGGTACCAAAATTTTCGGTAACCTGGCACCAGAAAATTAAAACCTGGAAACCCGAAAATTTCAAAAATTCGAAAATTTCGAAATTTTTGGAGTACCTGAAACCCCTGAAATTTTCTATAACCTTTGAAAATTTTGAAATTTCAAAAATTTTCGGTAACCTGGAACTCAGAATTTTTGCACCTGAAAATCTTGCACCTGAAATTCTTTTTGAATATTTTGAAAATTTGAGAATTTCGAAAATCAAGTAACCTGTAACTTAAAAATCAAATTGAAAATTTTGAAAATCTTGGCACCTTGAAAATTTAAAATTTGAAAATTTTGAAAACGAAACCTGAAAATTTCGACACTTAAATTTCGAAAAATCTCGAAAAGAATCTTGGAAAATTCGAAAACCTTGGTAACCTCGGTACCTGGTAATTTTGAAATTTCGAAACTTTGGTAACCTGGCACCCGAAAACCTGGCACCCGAGTACCCGGTAACCCGAAAATTGAAAATTCTGGAAATTTTCTTCGAAAATCTTGCACCCTTGCACCCCGAAAAATTTTTGGAAAATTTCGGCACCCCTGAAATTTTGGCACCTGGTACCGAAATCAAAAATTTGAATTTTGAATTTTCAGTAAATTCTTGGAATTTTGAAAATTTTTCGAAAAATTTTGAAAATCTGAAAATTCTTGGTAATTCTTGTACCCCGAAATTTTGGAAAATTTCGGAAACTGAAAATTTTGAAAAATTGAATTTGGTAATTTAAAATTTTGAAAATTGAAAATTCTTGGAAATTTGGAAATTGAATTTTGAAAATCAGAATTTTTTCAACCTTGGCAATTTGCACCTTGGTAATTTGGAAAATTCAGTACCTGGTACCGGAAATTTTCTGAAAATTTTGGGCAACCTTCGAAAATCAGAAAATCAAAATTTGCACCAAAAATTTCGAGAATTAGAACTTCGAAAATTTTGTACCTGGTACCGGCAAGCCTTCATAACCTGGAAATTTTTGGCACCTTGCAATTTTTGGAAATCTTTTCAGTAACCTTTTGGGAAAAATTTTCGAAAATTTGCACCTTGGAAATTTTCTGAAAATTTTGAAAATTTTGAAAATTTTATAATTTTGGTAACCTTGGTAACTTGAAAAATCAAAATTTTCAGGTTCCAGAGACCAGAACTGAACCTTTGGTAACTTGGTAACTTTGAAAATTTGAGGTAACTTGGAACTCACACCTGAACACCTCTTGAAAATTTTGAAAATTCCAGCACCTTTGAAATGGAAAATTTGGAAAACCGTGGAATTGGTAACCTTGGTACCCCTGAATTGAAACCGGTACCCGAAAATTGAAATTTTGAAAATTTCAAATTTTGGGAGTACCTTGGTACCTTGAAAATTTTGGCAACCTGAAAATTTTTGGGAATTTTCTGAAAATTTTTGAGAATCTTCAAAAATTTTGGCAACCTTGGAAAATTTTGAACAATTTTAGTAACTTTGAAAATTTTTGCACCCTGAAAATTTAGAAAATTTTGAGAATTTTGGAAATTTTCTGAAATTTTGGAAATTTTTATAGGTCTTGAGATTTTGAAAATTTCAGCAATTTTTCGAAAATTTTGGAAGAATTTTTATAACCTTTAAAACTGAAAATTCCTCGGTAATTTGCAACTTTTCTCCAAAAATCTTTTGGAAATTTGTAGTACCCTTGGCACCTTGAAAATTTGGTAACTCAAAAAATTCAAACTCTGGTAAATTTCAGACCAGAAATTGAAAATTGAAATTTTCAAAAATTCAAACCAGCACCTTGAAAATTTTGGAAAACAGAAATAATTTGGAAAATTTCGGCAATTTTGAGACCTGGAGTACCGAGAGGTACTTCAAAATTTCTGGAAAACCTTGGCAATTTTGAACTTTAAAACTCAAAATTTTTTAATATTTCAACCTGGAAAAATTTCTAGTAACCTGGGAAACTCTTTCCAGAAAATTGGTAATCGAGCACCCAGAGAAATCTCGGTAACCCAGAAAAATCTAAAATTCGAAAATCAGAAAATCGGAAAATCTTTCTGAAAGACCCAAAACCTTGTACCAGCACCGAAAATCTGGCACCGGAAATTTTCGAAATTTGTAGTACCAGCACCTGGAAAATCGAAAATTTTGAAAGCCAAAATTTTGAAAATTTTGGAACCTGGCACCTGGGAAAACCTGAAAACCTGAAATTTTCGAAATTTTGGAAAATCTTCGGAAAAATTCGGTAAACGGCAGGGGGGCCATAAGAATGAGTGGCGCAATCACCTCGGGCGATTAACGGCGCAGGGGCCATAAGAATGAGTGGCGCAACGCTTAATGGGTTGAATATTAATTTTGGTGAGCCAAGCAAGAATGAGCGCGCAATCGTCTTGACGGGTGATTAATGGCGGCAGGGGCCGAAGAATGAGTGCAGGCAAATCACCTTACGGGCGATTAACGGCGCAGGGAGCAGCCACAAGAATGAGTGGCGCAACGCCTACGGGCGAAGCGTAATGGCGCAGCTGCAGAATGAAAGGCGCACCGCCACGGGCGACACGGCACGGGAAGCAAGAATGAGTGGCAGCACCGCCACGGGCATTAACGCGCAGGGGGCCAGTAAGAATGAGTGGCGCAACGCTTACGGGCGACATTAACGGGCGCAGGGGGCTGGGTAAGAATGAGTGGCGCGTAACGCTCACGGGCGATTAACGCGGCAGGGGGGCCGGCAAGAATGAGTGAGGCACCGCCTGGCAGGCGACGCACCGCGTAGCCGGCAAGAATGAGGGGCAACGCTTTACGGCGATTAATGCAGGAAGGCGACAGAATGAGTGGTGGCACCGCCTGACGGGCGATTAACGCGTGCAGGAGGCGATAAGAATGAGTGAGCGGCACCGCCTTACGGGCGATTAACGGCGGCAGGGGGCCATAAGAATGAGTGCGGCGTGCAACGCTTACGGGCGATGAATGCGGCAGGGGGGGCAGAATGAAGGGCGCAATCGCTTTACGGGCGATTAACGGCGGCAGGGGCCACAGACGAGGCGGCAATTGCCTTTACGGGCGATTAACGGCGCAGGGGCGGCAATGAGTGGCGTAACCGCTCACGGGCGATTAACGCGGTAAAGGATAAGTAATGAGTGGCGTACCGCTCACGGCGATTAACGTGCAGGAGGCGATAGGGAATGAAAGTGGCGCAATGCCTTTACGGGCGATTAACGGCGGTGGAGCTTGCAGAATGAGTGGGCGTAACGCCTTTTACGGGCGACGACGTGCGTGCAGGGAAAACCGCAAGAATGCACCATTTCGCGGGCGGTATTAACCCAGTGCAGAGAGGCTTGCAGAACGAGTGGCGGCAACGCCACGGCGTATTAACGCAGGCCATAAGAACGAGGCATCACCACGGGCGATTACCCAGCAACAGGGGGGGCCACAGAATGAGTGGCGCAATCACCACGGGCGATGGACGGCAGCAGGAAGCAAGAATGAGGCGCAATCGCCTTACGGCGATTAACGGCAGGGGGGCCATAAGAGAATGAGGAGGCAAATTTACAGGCGACAACGGCGCAGGGAGGCGATAAGAATGAGTGGCGGCACCGCCGCCTTTACGGGCATTAACGGCGTGCAGGGGGCCATAAGAACGAGGCGGCGTGCAACGCCTTTACGGCGAGATTAATGCGCAGGGGCCATAAGAATGAGTGGCGGCACCACGGCGACGCGTAAAATATAAGAATGAGTGGCGGCAACGCTCGACGGGCGCTGAACGGCGCGTGAGGGGGGCCATAAGAATAGCGGGTAACGCTTGCTGGCGATTAATGCGGCAGCGGGCGAGAGAATGAGTGCGGCGCAACGCCTACGGGCACACACATCAGCGCAGGGAGGCGATATAGGAATGAGTGGCGGCAACGCCTGGGCGATTAACGGGCGTGCAGGGGAGGCCATAAGAATGAGTGGCGTACCGCTTTGCGGGCGGCTAACGCGGGGAGGCTGGCAGAATGAGTGGCGGTAACGCTTTGGCGGGCGATTAACGCGCAGAGGCTGGCGGCAGGGGAGTGGCGTGCACCGCCTTACGGGCGATTATTAACGGTGCAGGGGGGCAAGCTTGCAGAATGCGTAACGCTTTTACGGGCGGCTACCTGCGCAGGGGGGGCTTAAGAATGAGGGCGTAACGCTTTACGGGCGATTAACGCGCAGGGGCTGCACGAGTGGCGGTACCGCCTGCGGGCGATTAACGGCCAGTGGGGGGCGGCAGTAAGAATGAGTGGCGGGCAATCTTTACCGTGAACATTAACGCGCAGGGGGCCAGTAAGAATGAGTGGTGCAACGCCTTGCGGCGACGAACGCGCAGGGGGGGCCGCGGGCACGAGCGCGCAACGCCACGGGCGATTTTAACGCAGGGGCCAAGAACGAGGTGAGGCACCGCTTACGGGCGATTAACGGCGGCAGGGGGCCAGCAGAATGAGTGGCGGCAATCGCCTTTACGGGCGATTATTAACGGCGGCACGGGGCCATAAGAACGAGTGGCGCAATCGCCTTACGGGCGATTAACGGCGGCAGCAAAATGGCAGGTGGAGAGGCAGAATGAGTGGCGGCAACGCCACGGGCGATTAACGCGCAGGGGGCCATAAGAATGAGTATGCAATCGGCCACGGGCGATTAACGCGCAGGGGGCCATGGCGAATGAGTGGCGCACCGCTTACAGGCGATTAACGCAGGGCCGCAGAATGAGTGGGGGCACCGCCTTACGGGCGATTACCCGCAAGGAGGGTACCGAGTATGCAACCGCCACGGCGTATTAACGCGCAGGGGAGGCGGAGCAGAATGAGTGGCGCAAAACGCCTTACGGGCGATTAACATGCAGGGGGCCAGGCGACTGAGTGGCGGCAATCGCCTTTACGGCGATTAACGGCGTAGGGGCCATAAGAATGAGTGGGCGTGCAATTTTACGGCGTATTAACGGGCAGGAAGCATAAGAATGAGTGGCGCAATTTTACGGCGATTAACGGCGGCAGGGGGCTTGCAGAATGAGTGGCGCAACGCCTACAGGCGATTAACCGCAACAGTAAAGAATGAGTGGCACCCCACGGGCTATTAACGCACAGAGGCCATAAGAACGAGTGGCGCAATCGCCTACGGCCATTAACGCGCAGGAGGCGAGCAGAATGAGTATGCAACGCCCACGGGCGAATAACGGCAAAAGAGGCCATAAGAATGAGTGGCGGCAACGCCTAATGGGCGATTAACGGCAGCAGGAGGCAGCAAGAATGAGGGCGCAACGCCTTACGGCCATTAACGCGCAAAGGCAAGAACGAGTGGATGCAACCGCCTGACGGGCGACACGCGCAGGGCGGCAGAATGAGTGGCGAACCGCCACGGCGAAACGGCAGCAACATAAAGAATGATGCAACGCCACGGCGATTAACGGCGCAACAAGCAATGAGGGCGCAACGCCACGCTATTAACCGCAGGAAGCCACAAGAATGGCAAATCGCTCACGGCTATTAACGCGCAGCAAACATAAGAATGAGCATGCAACGCTTACGGCGATTAACGGCGGCATAAGAGAGGCTACAAGAATGAAAAGGCAATCGCCTTACGGCGATTAACCGGCAAAGGCAGAAAAGCATGCAATTCCACGGCTATTAACGGCAGGAGCCATAAGAAACAGTGCGCAACGCCACGCCGAAATTAACGCGGCAGAACGGCAAAGAATGAGACGCAACGCCAGGCGATTAACGCGCAGGGCCAAAGAATGAGTAAAACGCCACGCGAATAACTGCAGTAAAACATAAGAACGAGTCAGCAACGCTCACGGCGACAACTGCGCAGAGGCCATAAGAATTAGTGCGCAACCGCCTTTACGGGCGATTAACCGGTAAATAAGAATGAGTCAACAACGCCTACGGCATTAACGCAGGAGGCGTACATAAGAACGAGTGGTGCAACGCTCGGCGATTAACGGCGCACAATAAGAATGAAGGCGCACCGCCAGCGCAAGCATTAACGCACAGGGGCTTGCAAATCGAGTGGCGTCAATTTTACGGCGATTAACGGCGCAGGGCATGCAGAAACCAACGCTTTTACGCGACACAACGCGTCAGCCAAAGAATGAGGCGCAACGCCTCACGGCGACAACGCGCAGGAGCCAGAATGAGTGGCGGAAACGCCTTTGACGGGCGATTAACGGCAGGCAGGGAGGCCGCTACAGAACGAGTGGCGGCAATCGCCTTACGGGCGATTAACGGCGCAGAGAGGTTTGCAAGAATGAGGGCGGTAACGCCTACGGGCGATTAACGGCGGCAGGAACCAAGAATGGAGGGCGCAATCGCCCACGGGCGATTAACGCGCAGGGGCAATAAGAATGAGTGGCGCAACGCCGACGGGCGATTAACGGCGGGGCTGGCAGAATGAGTGGCGCAACGCTTTACGGCGATTAACGGCGCAGAGCCATAAGAATGAGTGGTGGCACCGCCTTACGGGCGATTAACGCGCAGGGAGGCCATAAGAATGAGTGGAACCGCCGTTACGGGCGACAAACGGCGCAGGGACGCAAGGCATGAGTAAGGTAATCGCCGTGGCATTAACGCGCAGAGGGGCCACAAGAATGAGTATGCACCGCCGCCGCGGGCGATTAACGGCGCAGGGGGCTTGA
This sequence comes from Homarus americanus, assembly GCF_018991925.1. Classification (NCBI taxonomy): domain Eukaryota; kingdom Metazoa; phylum Arthropoda; class Malacostraca; order Decapoda; family Nephropidae; genus Homarus; species Homarus americanus. Next base: position 11,294 of record NW_024726564.1, read on the forward strand.
ATGAGTGGCGCAACGCCTTACGGTCGATTAACGGCGTAAAATGGAATGAGTGGGCGCAATCCGCCTACGGGCGATTAACGGCGGCAGGGGGCCATAAGAATGAGTGGGCGCAACGCCACGGCGATTAACGGCGGCAGGGGGCCATAAGAATGAGGGCGTAACCTTACGGGCGATTAACGGCGGCAGGGGGCCATAAGAACGAGTGGCGCACCGCTTACGGGCGATTAACGGCAGGAGGGCTGATAAGAATGAGTGGCGGCAATCGCTCACGGGCAATAACGGCGTAAAGCCATAAGAATGAGTGGCGGCAATCGCTCACGGCGCATTAACGCGAGCAGGGGGAAGCAGAATGAGTGGCGGCAACGCTTTACGGGCGATTAACGCGTACGCATAAGAATGAGTGGCGCAATCGCTTACGGGCGATTAACGGCAGGGGGGCAGCAAGAATGAGGCAGCAACGCCTTTACGGCGAAAACGGCGCAGGGGGCCATAAGAATGAGGGCGCGTAACGCCCACGGCGAAACGCGCAGGCCATAAGAATGAGCAAAAAACGCTTTACGGGCGATTAACGGCGCAGGGGGCTTGCAGAATGAGTGGCGCAACGCCTACGGCGATTAAGCGCAAATGCAAGAACAGTGGCGGCAACCGCCTTTACGGGCTACTAACGCCGCAGGGGCCAGCAGAACAGTGGCGCAACGCTTTACGGGCGCATTAACGCCGCAGGAAATAAGAATGAGTGCAATCGCCTTTACGGGCGATAACGGCGCACGGAGGCGATAAGAATGAGTGGCGCAATCGCCTTTACGGGCGATTAACGCGCAGGAGGCCATAAGAATGAGTGGCGCAACGCTTACGGGCTGACAACGGGCGGCAGGGGGGGCCATAAGAATGAGGCGGCAATGCCTTACGGGCGATTAACGGCGGCAGGGGGGCCATAAGAATGAGTGGCGCAACGCTCACGGGCGATTAACGGCGTAGGGGGCATAAGAATGAGTGGCGCAACGCTCACGGGCGATTAACGGCGGCAGCAGGGGGCCATAAGAACAGTGGGCGCAACGCCTACGGGCGATAACGCGGCAGGGGCCATAAGAATGAGTGGCGGCAATCGCCTTACGGGCGATTAACGGCGCAGGGGGGCCATAAGAATGAGTGGCGCAACGCGGCTTATTAACGCGGCAGGCGGCCATAAGAATGAGTGGCGGCAACGCTCACGGGCGATTAACGCGGCAGGAGCGCCAAGAATGAGTGGCGCAACGCCTTACGGGCGATTAACGGCGGCAGGGAGGCCATAAGAATGAGTGGGGGCAACGCTTCACGGGCGATTAACGCGGCAGGGAAGCAATAATGAACGAGTGGCGGCAATCGCCTCACGGGCGACAACGGCGGCAGGGAGCGCATAAGAATGAGTGGCGGCAATCGCCCACGGGCGATTAACGGCGCAGGGGGGCTATAAGAATGAGTGGCGGCAACGCCACGGGCGATTAACGCGCAGGGGGCCATAAGAATGAGTGGCGGCAACGCCTACGGGCGATTAACGGCAGCAGGGGGCCATAAGAATGAGTGGCGGCACTTAACGGGCGGCAGGAGCGCATAAGAATGAGTGGCGGCAATCGCCTTACGGGCGATTAACGCGCAGGGAGGCGATAAGAATGAAGGGCGGCACCATACACGGCGATTAACGGCGCAGGGGGCGATAAGAATGAGGGCGCAATCGCCTTACGGGCGATTAACCAGGCAGGGCGATAAGAATAGTGGGCGCAACGCCACGGGCGATTAACGCGGCAGGGAGGCCATAAGAATGAGTGGCGGCAACGCCTTACGGGCGATTAACGGCGGCAGGAGGCAATAAGAATGAGTGGCGGCAACGCTTTACGGGCGATTAACGGGCGCAGGGGGCAATAAGAATGAGTGGCGCAATCGCCTTACGGGCGACAATCCAAGGCAGGGGGCCATAAGAATGAGGGCGGCAACGCCTTACGGGCGATTAACGGCAGGGGGCGATAAGAATGAAGGCGCAACGCCCACGGGCGACACCGATGCAGGAGGCCATAAGAATGAGTGGCGCAATCGCCTTACGGCATTAACGGCGGCAGGGGAGGATAAGAATGAGTGGCGGCAATCGCCACGGGCGATAACGGCGCAGGAGGCGATAAGAATGAGTGGCGGCAATCGCCTTACGGGCGATTAACGGCGCAGGGGGCTATAAGAATGAGTGGCGGCAACGCTTTACGGGCGATTAACGGCGGCAGGGGCGATAAGAATGAGTGGCGGCAATCGCCTTACGGGCGATTAACGGCGGCAGGAGGCGATAAGAATGAGTAGCGCAACGCCTTACGGGCGATTAACGGCGGCAGGGGCAATAAGAATGAGTGGCGCAATCGCCTTACGGGCGATTAACGCCGGCAGAGGGACCATAAGAATGAGGGCGGCAATCGCCTTATGGGCGATTAACGGCGGCAGGGGCGATAAGAATGAGTGGCGGCAATCGCCTACGGCGATTAACGGCGGCAGGGCGGCGATAAGAATGAGTGGCAGCAATCGCCTACGGGCGATTAACGGCGGCAGGGGCGATAAGAATGAGGCGGCAACGCCTTACGGGCGATTAACGGCAGGCAGGGGGTGATAAGAACGAGTGGCGCCAATCGCCTTACGGGCGATTAACGGCGGCAGGGGGCGATAAGAATGAGTGGCGGAAATCGCCTTACGGGCGATTAACGGCGCAGGGGCCATAAGAATGAGGTGGCGCAACGCCTACGGGCGAAACAGCGCAGGGGTCCATAAGAATGAGTGCCGCAATCGCCTTACGGGCGATTAACGGCGGCAGGGCGCTATAAGAATGAGTGGCGGCACGCCACGGGCGATTAACGGCGGCAGGGGGCTATAAGAATGAGTGGCGGCAATCGCCTTATGGGCGATTAACGGCGGCAGGGGCCACAAGAATGAGTGGCGGCAATCGCCTTGGCGGCGACACGGCGGCAGGGGGCGATAAGAATGAGTGGCGGCAATCGCTTTATTGGCGATTAACAGCGCAGGGGGCCATAAGAATGAGTGGCGCAACGCCTTACGGGCGATTAACGGCGGCAGGGGGGCGATAAGAATGAGTGGCGCAATCGCCTTACGGGCGATTAACGGCGGCAGGAGGCGATAAGAATGAGTGGCGGCAACGCCTTACGGGCGATTAACGGCGCAGGGCGGCCATAAGAATGAGTGGCGGCAATCACTTTACGGGCGATTAACGGCGCAGGGGTCATAAGAATGAGTGGCGGCAACGCTTTACGGGCGATTAACGGGCGTAGGGGCGTAAGAATGAGTGGCGCAACGCCTTGACGGGCGATTAACGCGCAGGGCGATAAGAATGAGTGGCGCAATCGCTTCACGGGCGATTAACGCGGCAGGGGCCACGAGAATGAGTGGCGGCAATCGCCTACGGGCGATTATAACGGCAGGGGCGATAAGAATGAGTGGCAGCAACGCCTTAGGGCGATTAACAACGCAAGGCCCATAAGAATGAGTGGGCGCAATCGACTTACGGGCGATTAACGGCGTAGGGGGCGATAAGAATGAGTGGGCGCAACGCCTACGGGCGATTAACAGCAGCAGGAGGCGATAAGAATGAGTGGCGGCAATCGCCTTACAGGCGATTAACGGCGGCAGGGAGCAATAAGAATGAGAAGGCACCGCCTTACAGGCGATTAACGGCGGCAGGGGCAATAAGAATGAGTGGCGGCAATCGCCTTACGGGCGATTGACCGGCGGCAGGGGGCCATAAGAATGAGTGCCGCACGCCTTACGGGCGATTAACGGGCGCAAGGGGGGCATAAGAATGATTGACGCATCGCCTTACGGGCGATTAACGGCGGCAGGGGCCATAAGAATGAGTGGCGGCATCGCCTTACCGGCGATTAACGGCGCAGGGGGCGATAAGAATGAGTAGGCAATCGCCTTACGGGCGATTAACGGCGACAGGGGCCATAAGAATGAGTGGCGGCAACGCCTTACGGGCGATTAACGGCGGCAGGCGATAAGAATGAGTGGCAGCAATCGCCTTATGGGCGATTAACGGCGGTAGGGGGCGATAAGAATGAGTGGCGGCAATCGCCTTACGGGCGATTAACGCGCAGGCCACAAGAATGAGGCGCAATCGCCTTACGGGCGATTAACGCGCAGGGGACGATAAGAACGAGTAGGCAATCGCCTTATGGGCGATTAACACGCAGGGGCCATAAGAATGAGTGGCGGCAATCGACTTACGGGCATTAACGGCGGCAGGGGGGCGATAAGAATGAGTGGCGGCAATCGCCTACGGGCGATTAACGCGCAGGAGGCGATAAGAATGAGGGCGCAACGCCTTAAAGGCGATTAACGGCGGCAGGGGAGCAATAAGAATGAGTAGCGCATCGCCACGGGCGATTAATGGCGGCAGGAGGCCGAATGAGTGGCGCAATCGCCTTACGGGCGATTAACGGCGGCAGGGGCCATAAGAATGAGTGCCGGCAATCGCCTTACGGGCGATTAACGGCGGCAGGGGCGATAAGAATGAGTTAGGCAACGCCTTACGGGCCATTAACGGCGGCAGGGGCCATATAATATGAGTGGCGGCAATCGCCTTACGGGCGATTAACGGCGGCAGGGGGCGATAAGAATGAGTGGCGGCAATCGCCTTACGGACGATTAACGGCGGCAGGGGGCGATAAGAATGAGTGGCGGCAATCGCCTTATAGGTGATTAACGGCGGCAGGGCGGCCATAAGAATGAGTGGCGGCAATCGCCTTACGGGCGATTAACGCGCAGGGGCCATAAGAATGAGTGGGCGCAATCGCCTTACGCGATTAACGCGGTAGAGGGGCGATAAGAATGATTGGCGCAATCGCCTTACGGGCGATTAATGGCGCAGGGCCACAAGAATGAGTGGCGGCAATCGCCTTACGGGCGATTAACGGCGGCAGAAGGGCGATAAGAATGAGTGTCGAGCAATCGCCTTACGGGCGATTAACAGCGGCAGGGGCCATAAGAATGAGTGGCGGCAATCGACCAACGGGCGATTAACGGCAGGGGGCGATATGAATGAGTGGCGGCAATCGCCTTACGGGCGATTAACGGCGGCAGGGCGATAAGAATGAGTGGCGGCAATCGCCTTAAAGGCGATTAACGGCGCAGGAGCAATAATGAGTAGCGCAATCGCCTTACGGGCGATTAATGGCGGCAGGGAGGCCACAAGAATGAGTGGCGGCAATCGCCTTATGGGCGATTAACGGCGGCAGGGGCCATAAGAATGAGTGCCGCAATCGCCTTACGGGCGACTAACGGCGGCAGGGGGCGATAAGAATGAGCGGCAATCGCCTTACGGGCGATTAACGGCGGCAGGGGGCCATAAGATGAGGGCGGCAATCGCCTTACGGGCGATTAACGGCGGCAGGGGGCGATAAGAATGAGTGGCGGCAATCGCCTTACGGGCGATTAACGGCGGCAGGGGGCCATAAGAATGAGTGGCGGCAATCGCCTTACGGGCGATTAACGGCGGTAGAGGGCGATAAGAATGAGTGGCGGCAATCGCCTTACGGGCGATTAATGGCGGCAGGGGCCACAAGAATGAGTGGCGGCAATCGCCTTACGGGCGATTAACGGCGCAGAAGGGCGATAAGAATGAGTGTGAGCAATCGCCTTACGGGCGATTAACAGCGGCAGGGGCCATAAGAATGAGTGGCGGCAATCGACTTACGGGCGATTAACGGCGGCAAGGGGCGATAAGAATGAGTGGCGGCAATCGCCTTACGGGCGATTAACGGCGGTAGGGAGGCGATAAGAATGAGTGGCGGCAACGCCTTAAAGGCGATTAACGGCGGCAGGAGCAATAAGAATGAGCGGCACCGCCTTACAGGCGATTAAGGGCGGCAGGGGGCAATAAGACGAGTGGCGTCAATCGCCTTACGGGCGATTAACGGCGGCAGGGGGCCATAAGAATGAGTGCTCGGCAATCGCCTTACGGGCGATTAACGGCGGCAGGGGGGCGATAAGAATGAGTGGCGGCAATCGCCTTACATGTGATTAACGGCAGCAGAGAGCCTAAATCGAAAAATGACAACAATTGCCTTACATGTGATTAAATGCGGTTTCTCTCCGCAGCAGGCTTACCCTTCCAGAAGAAGGTATAGCCAGTCCCCGTTCTGTGAGTGGGACCTCGTCTGGGAGACGGGACTCACTAATGGCTGCTATGTCGATGTTATACCTAGCCAGCTCTTTTGCAACAAGGGCGGTTCTTCTTTCAGGATGCTCATCTATTCCAGTATCCAGAAGGGTCCCAGCACTCCGTGCAGCGACCATCAGAGGTTGTATAGTTTGTTTTTGCTTTGATTTGAGATTATGATTATGTTTCGACCGCATTAGGATGACCTTACTGGATGCGGTTGCCTAATATTTTTTTTTCTTAGGCAGGCTATGTTTAGGGCACCTTTTCTAGCCCCCTCCCCATGTGGGGTGAGCAGAGTGGCTCCTCGAAAGGGCTGCTCAGTCGCATAGACAGGACCGGATTGCACTGCTGCCTAGATCCGAGTGCATAAACGACCATCTTATCTGTACCGCCCATGTGCAGATTTGTGACTAGAGAATCCCGGCAGTCATCTTTACGTGTCCCCGTCGCCACTCGTCCGTCGCCATAGAACTTTTTGGGGTATAGGGGTTTTGATGATGATGAGAGGTATGATGAGCTGGATGATGGCTGCACACGAGCTGATTTATGTGGTGAGGCAGGAGCGCAGACTGCAACCACACATCTTGGCTCTCCGTTTTCCTGATCCAGTGGTGCAATTATTGCAACGACTGGAGAGAGGGAGAGTTGCAATGGACTGCCGATAGCCCAGTTCGTTGGGTTTCATCTTGGTAGCATGTCCATCATGCATACACACCCTCACTCCCACCCCCCACACAACCTCACACCACCACCCCCACCCCCATGCACACCCACGAGCCCACTCACCCTTTCTGCTCACACACAAACATGTTAGCAAGAAAATACGTCAGATACCAGCCAATTTGGGCGGCGTCTGATCCATTCATCATATATTTAGAAATAGAAGTTCTGTCTTGTTGTGTGTCTTGATGGTGGGGAGGGAGGGGGTGGGGCGAGAGGGAAAGTGGTGGGGAGAGGGTAGAGTAGTGGAGGGAGGGGAGAGGGGAGGAAAGGGAAGGGAAAGGAGAGAAGATGAGAGAAGGGGTAGAGGAGGAGACAGAAGAAGACGGTGGAAAAGATTAGAGAAAGAGAAAAAGAGAGAGAGAGAGAGAGAGAGAGAGAGAGAGAGAGAGAGAGAGAGAGAGAGAGAGAGAGAGAGAGAGAGAGAGAGAGAGAGAGAGAGAGAGGATCTCGACAAATGGCAGCAGGTAAGGGTGAGTCTGACGGCACGTTAAAAAGGCAGGTGACAGCTGGCTATATTGTGTTGGACCGCCTTGTAGGGGAGGGAGGAAGGTTGGCCAAAAGGAGAATGGGGGAGAGGAAGGAGGAAAAGTGAGGGGGGGCGGGAGGGAGAGTGGTGGGATGGAAGCAGTAAATACGATTCACTAAATTATTCTCTCGTTCAATCTTCAGAGCCGAGGGAAACAGCTTCGGATCATTGCTTTCGAGTCGAGGCATCCAAGACGCAGCACACGGGAGAATCACACGAGTCATGAAATATAAAATTAACCATCAGGTGTTTATTTCAATTCTCCTGAAAACCAGGAAGCCACAAAGTGAATCTTGTGAATTGAAGTGAGAAAGTTTCACATCAGTGCTTCGATCCCAAATCAACCAAGACACAGTTGATGATAATTCAAGCTTTCCTCACGAAGTTTCATATCGATTTATAAGGCGATTTCCGAGGCTTTTAATTATCACTAAGTGGCAAGTGGAGTCAAGAAAGTTGTGGAGACAGATCCTTCCAGCAGTCCAGGTCATTTTTGGAGCAGAAATGAGATTGGTTCGTTTTTTAATGCAGGTTCAATTCTCTGGATAATTTCCCCGGGGTAAGATGTGAGGAAACATTACCGCTTCACTGATGGAGGTAGTCTCTCTCTCTCTCTCTCTCTCCTTTCACTTATCCCTCTATCTTCTTCCTACCGCGTCCTTCCTTATCCCATCTCCTCTTCCATCCTCACTCATCTCTTCCTTTTATCCTCTCCCCTCCCTTATCACCTCTCCCTTCTCCCCTACCATTGTCTTTCCTCTCATCTTTACCTCTTCCTCTCTCTCCACCCATCCTTCCCTTCTCTCACCCATCCTTCCCTTCTCTCTCTTCCTATCCAGTACATCAGGGTTACATGACACCCCTAAGAGTGAGAAAAAAGAGAGGTTTTCACTCTTTATCTCTCACATTCTTCGGCTGTGGCATTACTGCATAACCTCTGTTCGCTTCCTCGGGAGTTTTATTTCCGAGAGGAGAGAGAGAGAGAGAGAGAGAGAGAGATGGATGGATCCGGGTTACACTCGCCACCTATCACTATCATATTCAGGTTCTACAAAAAAAAGACGATATATCTGATCGCTCTTTGACATTTGACGACAAACATATTTTCAACCAATCAGTGACGGATAAAAATAAATAAATTCCATCTGAATAAATAAATCCCATTGTAAATAAATTAATGTTCAACCACTCAAAATAATCATCTGTAAGGACAAATTTTTAGGCCTAAACAATAAATTTGCATGGAAAAATAAGTTCCCATCGACAAAAATAAGTTCCTATCGACAAAAATAAGTTCCTATCGACAAAAATAAGTTCCTATCGACAAAAATATGTTCCTATCGACAAAAATAAGTTCCTATCGACAAAAATAAGTTCCCCTCGACAAAAATAAGTTCCCATCGACAAAAATAAGTTCCCATCGACAAAAATAAGTTCATATCGATAAAAATAAGTTCCTATCGACAAAAATAAGTTCCTATCGACAAAAATATGTTCCTCGACAAAAATAAGTTCCCATCGACAAAAATAAGTTCCTATCGACAAAATAAGTTCCTATCGACAAAATATGTTCCTTCGACAAAAATAAGTTCCCATCGACAAAATTAAGTTCTCATCGAGAAAAAGTTTCCATCGACAAAATAAGTTCCCATCGACAAAATAAGTTCCATCGACAAAATAAGTTCCATCACCAAAATAAGTTCATGATTTACACACACACAAACCTGCACAATTCTGTGTGTGTGTGTGTGTGTGTGTGTGTTTAAAACGTATTTCTTTTAGAGGTCAAAATTCAGAAAGTGATACTTAGAGTATAATTACAAGTAATTGTCAAGTATACAATAGAGTTAAGTGATTTTAAGTATTCTGAGAGTAATGTTATGTGGTTATAAGTAAATTGAAGTATTTTTCGTGATTTGAAGTAATGGTATATGATTTAAGTAATTTTGAGTTGTCTGTAGGAAATATTACGTGAGTTTAAGTAACCTTTAAGTAGTGTTACATAATTTCAAGCATGTTTAAGTTATTTTAGGAAATGAACCTAAAACACTTAGAATGCTCTAACTGAACCTCTCACTCAAGCTATGTCAAAGAGGTTCAAGTCAAGGTCTTACATCACAGGTCACACGTCAATGTCTATCTGTCTGTCACCTTCCCCAACTCACCTTCCCCAACTCACCTTCCCCAACTTTACAACCACAACAAGCACATCATTCCATTACCCCCTACCGGCACTACCAACTATTATATTTCATAATATTCCACATGTTTTCAAACAGTATAGAAAGATAGACAGATAGATCGACAGATTTATGGATAGAATGGTAAATAGCAAGATAGTGGACAAACGGATGGGTGGAGAGAGAGAGAACCATCGCCATGTCATCTACCCTTGCATAATATAAAGTGTGTGATGAATATTATAATGATTTTCAGAATACCATCAGAGGCGAGTAATGTTATATCACTCCGTAATTAACATAAAGCTCACTAGGTGTATTTTTTTAATTTAAAACATATAAAGTGATAAATAACACATCAACGTATTTAAATAACATATGAGCAAATGTGAATTATTATCCAGATGAGAGAGAGAGTTTACATAATCCAAAATTAAACCCATGAAACACGTATTAAAATAAACTTTCAATTAGATAATATTACATGATGGGAAAAGTTAGTAGGATGAGACAAATAGATAATGTTTACTTAATTTGTTTTAAGAGAGAAAATAAACACCTAGAGGAAGACTTGAGAGTGAGTGAGTGAAGCTGTTGTACAAGTCTCCCGGAAGGACTGTTTCCTCTCCTCCGACTCTCAGTTCCCTTTTGTGATGAATTTTCCTAAACCAGAGCCATAGCTTATTATGTAGAATACCTTGAACCGTACTTCGCGCCATTAATACAACACTTAGCGCCATTAATACAACAATTAGCGCTACTAATACAACAGTTAGCGCAATTAATACAACAATTAGCGCCACTAACAACAATTAGCGCCACTAGAACAACAATTAGCGCCATTAATACAACAATTAGCGCCACTAACACAACAATTAACACCACTAACACCAGAATTAGCGCCACTAACACAACATTAGCGCCATTAATACAACAATTAGCGCCATTAATACAACAATTAGCGCCATTAATACAACAATTAGCACCACTAACACAACATTAGCGCCACTAACCAACAACTAACACCACTAACACAACAATTAGCATCATTAACACAACAATTAGCGCCACTAACACAACAATTAGCGCCATTAATACAACAATTAGCACCACTAACACAACAATTAGCGCCACTAACACAACAATTAGCGCTACTAATACAACAATTAGCACCACTAACACAACAATTAGCGCCACTAAACACCACAATTAGCACGTTACCCTGAACTCCAGAATAAAAGAGGCCCTACAGCTCCCTCCAGACAATCTAGAGCCAGACTGAGTCACACCCTGAAGACGAGAGGACGACCCCTCTCCCCACCAGCACCAGGCCGAGTTACTCCTCAGCTGCTGAACCTTCCTCAGTAACCCATAGCGTGAACTGAGGACGACCCATCTCCTACCAGCACCAGGCCGAGTTACTCCTCAGCTGCTGAACCTTCCTCAGTAACCCATAGCGAACTGAGGACGACCCATCTCCCCACCAGCACCAGGCGAGTTACCTCAGCTGCTGAACCTTCCTCAGTAACCCATAGCGTGAACTGAGACGACCCATCTCCCACCAGCACCAGGCCGTTACCCTCAGCTGCTGAACCTTCCTCAGTAACCCATAGCGTGAACTGAGGACGACCCATCTCCCCACCAGCACCAGGCCGAGTTACCTCAGCTTGAACCTTCCTCAGTAACCCATAGCGTGAACTGAGGACGACCCTCTCCCTACCAGCACAGGCCGAGTTACTCTCAGCTGCGAACCTTCCTCAGTAACCCATAGCGTGAACTGAGGCGACCCATCTCCCCACCAGCACCAGGCCGAGTTATCCTCAGCGCTGAACCTTCCTCAGTAACCCATAGCGTGAACTGAGGACGACCCATCTCCCACCAGCACCAGGCCGAGTTACTCCTCAGCTGCTGAACCTTCCTCAGTAACCCATAGCGTGAACTGAGGACACCCATCTCCCTACCAGCACCAGGCCGGTTACTCCTCAGCTGCTGAACCTTCCTCAGTAACCCATAGCGTGAACTGAGGACGACCCATCTCCCCACCAGCACCAGGCCGAGTTACCTCAGCTGCTGAACCTTCCTCAGTAACCCATAGCGTGAACTGAGGACGACCCTCTCACCAGCACCAGGCCGAGTTACTCCTCAGCTGCTGAACCTTCCTCAGTAACCCATAGCGTGAACTGAGGACGACCCATCTCCCTACCAGCACCAGGCCGAGTTACTCCTCAGCTGCTGAACCTTCCTCAACCCATAGCGTGAACTGAATTACTTTAGAAGGAAGTGAATCCATGTAGAGGTGTTAAAAGGTTCATTCAGTTAACTAGTAAATAACTTGTACCTTGCATTAGTGTTCAGAAGAATCCCCCTTAAGAGTATAGTAACTCCTATAACTATACCTCCATAATGGTGCCAATGGTAAATATTACAATGGTGCCAAAAGCAGTCATTACATGTGGTGGTAGATGTGGTGCTAGTGGTGGTAGATGTAGTGGTGGTGGTGGTGGTAGTGCTGGTATAGAGTGTGTAGGTAGATGGTGGTGGTGGTGGTAGATGTGGTGGTAGATGGTAGTGGTGGTAGATTGTGGTGGTAGTGGTGGTAGATGGTAGGGTATTAGATGGTGGTAGTGGTGGTAGATGTGGTGGTAGTGGTGGAGATTGGTGGTAGTGGTGGTAGATGTGGTAGTGGTGGGTGGTGGTAGATGGTGGTGGTGGTAGTGGTGGTGAGTGGGATGTGGTGGTGGTGGTAGATGTGGTGGTGGTAGAATGGTGGTAGATGTGGTGATGTGGTGGGTAGTGGTAGATGTGGTGGTGGTGGTAGTGGTAGGTGGGTAATGTGGTGGTGGGTAGATGTGGTGGTAGATGGTGGTAGTGTGGTAGATGTGGTGGTAGTGGTGGTAGATGGTGGTGGTGGTAGATGTGGTGGTTGTGGTGGTGGTAGGTGTGGTGGAGTGGTGGTAGATGTGGTGGTAGTGGTGGTGTGGTAGATGGGTGGTAGTGGTGTAGATGGTGGTAGTGGTAGATGTGATGGTGGTAGGTGGTAGATGTGGTAGAGGTGGTAGATGTGGTGGTAGTGGTGGTAGATGTGGTGGTGGTGGTGGTAGATGTGGTGGTAGTGGTGGTGGATGTGGTGGTGGTGGATGGTGGTAGTGGTGGTAGATGTGGTGGTGGTGGTGGTAGATGTGGTGGTAGTGGTGGTGGATGATGTGGTGATGGTAGATGTGGTGGTGTGATGGTGGAGTGGTGGTAGTGGTGGTAGATGTGGTGGTGGTGGTGGTGAGTGTGGTGGTGGTAAGTGGTGGTAGTGGTGGTAGATGGGGTGGTGGTGATGGTAGATGTGGTGGTAGTGATGGTAGATGTGGTGGTGGTGGTGGTGGATGTGGTGGTGGTGGTGGTGTGGTGGTGGTGGTGGATGTGGTGGTAGATGTGGCAATAGTGGTAGTAGATGTGGTGGTAGTGGTGGTAGATTCGGTGGTAGTGGTATTAGATGTGGTGGTAGTGATGGTAGATGTGGTGGTAGTGATGGTAGATGTGGTGGTAGATGTGGCAATAGTGGTAGTAGATGTGGTGGTAGTGGTGGTAGATGTGGTGCTAGTGGTGGTAGATGTGGCGGTGGTGGTGGTAGATGTGGGTGGTGCGGTGGTAGATGTGGTGGTGGTGGTAGATGTGGTGGTGGTGGTAGATGTGGTTGGTGGTGTTGGTGGTGGTAGATGTGGCGGTGGTGGTGGTGGTGGTGGTGGTAGATGTGGTGGTGGGTGATGGATGTGTGGTGGTGGTGGTGGATGGGGTGTGGTGGTGGTGGTGATAGATGTGGTGGTAGTGGTGGTAGTGGTGGTAGATGTGGCGGTAGTGGTGGTAGATGTGGTGGGTTAGAGGACAGGTAGCTACAGGCTCCATCACAGTACTCGTGCGTGCCAAGTTATACTTGGGCATCAAGGCAATAGCCACCCTTGGGCATCATGGGTAACAATACCATGGGCATCATGGGCAACAATAACCCACCCGGGCATCAAAGACAACAATACCCTTGGGCATCAAGGACAACAATAACCACCCTTGGCATCAGGGCAACAATAGCCCACCCTTGGGCATCATGGACAGCAATAATAACCCACCTTGGGCATCATGGACAATAACCCACCCTTGGGCATCATGGACAACCCACCCTTGGGCATCATGGGCAACAATACACCCTTGGGCATCAAGGGCAACAATACCACCCTTGGGCATCATGAGCAACAATACCACCCTTGGGCATCATGGGCAAAAATACCCTTGGGCATCATGGACAACAATAACCCACCCTTGGGCATCATAGACAACAATACCTTGGGCATCATGGACAACAATAACCCACCCTTGGGCATCATGGACAACAATACCCACCCTTGGGCATCATGGACAACAATAACCCACACCGGGCATCATGGACAACAATAACCCACCCTTGGGCATCAAATACAATAATAACCCACCCTTGGGCATCATGGACAACAATAACCCACCCTTGGGCATCATGGGCAACCATAACCCACCCTTGGGCATCATGGGCAACATATTCAGACAGTAAAAAGATCTCAGAGAAAGAAACATCGTGGAAATGGATTTGCCGTGGAAAGACTTTGATAAAAGATTCTGGAAGAGAACCCTGGAGACAGACGTCTTCAAAAAGGTAACTTCTGGATAAAGACTCGCTGGAAAAGAATTCTTGGACGAAAACCGTGACGAAGGAGAAATTGCGGAGGGAATTTTGGCGTAGAAGACCTCCCGCTGTGAGAAGATTGCCTTATAAACACACGCCTTCAGTAACCCAGTGAGGATCCCGAACCTAAAATACACCCCCGAGCAACAGAGAACAAATGTATACTGTCAATTTACATTTTTATTTTTATACTCTTATGAACGTAACCTTGATAGGATGAAACTAGAGTTCTTGTTTTGATTATTATTTGTTTTAGGAGTGATTATCTGTTCTTATTGTTTGTGTAAAATAACATATTTCTTCACGTACTTTTCTGTTATTTTAATTATTATTATTATTATATTATTATTAATATTATTATTATTATTATTACCATCCCTCAATATACAAGGCAACAGGGCCGGGACTTCTAATATATGCATATACGGATGAGCACTGGTAATTATAATATGTTCATATATATGTATATTGGCATTACAGCTTGGAGGGCTCGTCGTGAGGTAACAGAGAGTGTTAAGGCGGACACAACAACACGGTAATGACTGAGTGTTGTTACTGAATATATAAAGTGAAAAGTAAAAAAAAAACAATGGAATAAGTTTTGCATTGATAAATTGTGTTAAAGTAAACGGAGTTAGTGAAACATTTCTGGAAGAATCATAATAAACACTCCCTTGATGACTTTACTGGGAGGGCTGTGGACAAATACTCTGGAAATTGAACCATGGAAGCCACTCCTGGAAGGGAACTCTAGGTAAATATTTAGTAGAGTATATGGTCAGAATCACTAACAAACATAGGTTTCTTTTATGTAATTGATGGTGATTTAAAAGAATATGGCCTTTAACCTTCAATTCTGGCTGAAATTAATAGTTATGGAGATATGACACACACTCACTACCAACAATTTTGACTACGCAAAGTGGGAAGGGGTTTGAAGTCCAGGGAAATTGTGGGGTAAAAACACACAAAAAAACTGACTCAACCAAACGTAAGGAAATCTAACTTAACCTGTCCTAACGTTACCTAACACAACGTTAACCTTGCCTTTGTCTTGGCGATGTTGCGTCATGTATCAAAACCTAGCATGTTTATTTTCACGATACTGGCAGTCTGCACCACACTTTGGATACCAAGGATGTGAGCAATACACAGTAGGCCTTGAAAATGTCAATAGCAGCAGCGTTATTGTCAATAACACGCTGAACGGTTTCACATTCAGACGCAGAACTCCCGTGACAAAAAGAAGAGACTGCGATTGAACAGCACCACTCAACTGCTTGTCCATGTGCAGATCTATATTACGTGATAGTGACTTCTCATTAGTCGAGGCTAATCATCAAGTTGAATTTCACATGATTGAGAAGTAAACACTACTGTATATACTGTAAAACTTGTTCCAGTTAACGTAAATGTCGTCCAAATTGTTTGAACATGTTTATGTGAATATCACGTGAAGAAGTAAACAATAAAATCCGCGAAATTTGTTCCAGCGAAATTAAACCCCAAGTTGTATTGTTTTCCGTAACTTTAGAAACCAAAATAAAATAATTCCAAAACTATATTACAAAAATAAAAAATAAAGAAAATAAATAAAAAATAATATAATTTCCCGTGCGTGAATCAGCCACATTCTTGAAGACTGCTGGAAAGTAATCCTGGAAGACTCAAGCACTAGTACCTGGAAATTAGACCCCGAGATTGTATTAGAAGGCATTATTTTAAGAGTGTCACAGAAGGTTCCTTATCCTGCATTATGGGAAGTTTACTATAGATGTTTGAGCACACGTCTGAAGACGTCTCAAGCGTCTTATGATGGACCGTACAGTTGCCTCCATATATAGCTGCTACAGTGGCTGCCGTGTGAGACGTGGCACCACCGTCCACCAGATAAGAGTTAATGACGTTCTACTTGGAGACTGATTATTTAACATCCTTGGTCTGGTTACTATAGCGAGGGTAGTTCAACTAGTTTTACTACAATGTAAACAAACAGTGGTGCCACGTTTCACACCAGCCACCGTAACAGTTGTAAGTGGAGGCAACTGTACATGGTATGGAAGGTTCAGTATGGTAATGATCTTAATAACCTATAAACTATTATTATTATTGTTATTATTATCATCAACATATCAGTAGGGACTCGGTCTAGTACTCCCAAGTAGACCAGCCTCCCCAGGTTCGACTCCTGGACATACACTGTATCATTTATTATCCTGTACATAATTTATCCTATAATTTATAGCTCATACAACAACAGTCTAATAACAGTAGAATTATATGGTGTTGAGTTTTTCACTTTGCGGTGTTAAGTGAGTGTGTATGTACAGTATGTATGTATGTAATATGGCAGTCCTTGTACAGCTGCAGGGGTTGGCAGTACTGGTGTGAGTACAACTGGGGGTTAGCAATACTGGTGTGGTACAACTGCAGGGTTGGCAGTACTGGTGTGGTACAACTGCAGGGGTTGGCAGTACTGGTGTGGTACAACTGCAGGGGTTGGCAGTACTGGTGTGGTACAGCTGCAGGGGTTGGCAGTACTGGTGTGGTACAACTGCAGGGGTTGGCAGTACTGGTGTGGTACAACTGCAGGGTTGGCAGTACTGGTGTGGACACAGGGGACTGTGTGGTACACTGCAGGGTTGGCAGTACTGGTGTGGTACAACTGCAGGGGTTGGCAGTACTGGTGTGTACAACTGCAGGGTTGGCAGCACTGAGGAAGGTACATCTGCAGGGGTTGGCAGCACTGAGGAAGGCACATCTGTGGGGTTGGCAGCACTGGGGAAGGTACATCTGTGGGGTTGACAGCACTGAGGAAGGTACATCTGTAGGGTTGGCAGCACTGAGAGGTACATCTGGCAGCTGAGAAGCATCTGAGGGGTTGGCAGCACTGAGGAAGGCCATCTGCGGGGTTGGCAGCACTGAGGTACATCTGAGGGTGGGCACTGGAGAAGCATCTGCAGGGGTTGGCAGCACTGAGGTACATCTGTGGGGTTGGCAGCACTGAGGAAGGTACATCTGTAGGGGTTGGCAGCACTGGGGAAGGTACATCTGTAGGGGTTGGCAGCACTGAGGAGGTGCATCTGTAGGGGTTGGCAGCACTGAGGAAGGCATCTGGGGTTGCAGCACTGAGGAAGGTACATCTGTGGGGTTGGCAGCACACATCTGACGGACATGGGGTTGGCAGCACTGGGAAGGTACATCTGTGGGGTTGGCAGCACTGAGGGGTACATCTGTAGGGGTGGCACTGAGGAGGTACATCTGCAGGGGTTGGCAGCACTGAGGAAGGCCATCTGTGGGTTGGCAGCACTGAGGACATCTGTGGGGTTGGCAGCACTGAGGAAGGTACATCTGCAGGGGTTGGCAGCACTGAGGAAGGTACATCTGCAGGGGTACGAGGTACATCTGTGGGGTTGGCAGCACTGAGGAAGGTACATCTGTGGGGTTGGCAGCACTGAGAGAGCATCTGAGGGGTTGCAGCACTGGAAGGTACATCTGGGGGTTGGCAGCACTGAGGAAGGTACATCTGTAGGGGTTGGCAGCACTGGGAAGGTACATCTGTAAGGGTTGGCAGTATGTACGTATGTATGTATGTATGTGTGTATATGTATGTATGTATGTATGTATATATGTATGTAAGAAGAAAGAGACAGGTGGTCAGTGAGTATACAGTAGTGGCAAGGAGGGAGGGTGGGGGGGACAGTTTGGTACAGTAATTACCGAGGTGTAACTATCAATTAAACTTTTCCTCTGAACAGTGGAACACTCTAATGAGAGATCATCACCTGCCGTTTACCTTTGAGTTCCTCATCAGTTAAGCTTCGCCAGCAGGGACAATCACCATCGTCAGGTATCCCCATTAAACGACTCGTCAGACACACGTACGCCCAACATCTGTTCTACACTGTCGCTGGTGAGGCAGTTTGAAAGACACGCCTAAGACAAACATTGGGACAGAATGTAAACACAACATCGTCACCTGAAAGTCTGTGAGGTGTCTTTAACTGAGAGAGAGAGAGAGAGAGAGAGAGGAGCACCTAATACGCTTCATCAACATTATTTTCGTCTCAGGTAATTTATCAACAAGAATTCTCTCGCCGAACCCTGAGGAGCTGAGAGGTCACACCACAACCCTGTTGACCTTTAACCTCTCTGACCGTAACAATAGACCTCCTCCTGAACCCATGTGAGTGAGAATTTCATGACTAAGACGCTCTTGACCTTTGCTCGATAACCTGTGACCTTTGAACCTCTGCTGTTTGACCTTTCTTGTTACCTTTTCACCTGAGTGACGTGTGAAGTTTTCCTGTGAGTGCCCTAGATGAGTACTACATGTCCCCCATCTGACGAGTGTCTTGTCAGAGCCCCTCAGCCCCTCCTCCATGTTGGAGTCGATACAACTACTACTACTGATGCTCTCTCTCTCTCTCTCTCGTATTAAGCTATTTTTTGTATCATCACCTTTTGCAGTAAGGTAGCAAGGTAAGGTAAGGTAAGGTTACTGTAGGTAAGGTAAGGTAAGGTAAGGTAAGGTAAGGTAAGGTAAGGTTACTGTAGGTAAGGTAAGGTAAGGTATAAGGTAAGTAAGTTACTGTAGGTAAGCAAGGTAAGGTAAGGTAAGGTAAGGTAAGATTGTAGGTAAGGTAAGGTAAGGCATGGTAAGATTACTGTAGGTAAAAAGGTTACTGTAGGTAAGGTAAGGAAGCAAGTACTGTAGGTAAGGTAAGGTATGTGTTACATAGAGGTAAGGTATGTTACTGTGGTGGTAAGGTATGGTGTATGTACAAGGTAAGGTATAATACTGTAGGTGTAAGGTATAAGGTATACATCAGAGGTAAGGTATGTAAGGTAAGGTATGTATGGTTACTGTAGGTAAGGTATGTTACTGTAGGTGGGGCTGTACAGTACGGTAAGGTATGTATACATGCAGGTATGTAAGGTAAGGTAAGGGTTACTGTAGGTAAGGTAAAGTAAGGTAACACTGTAGGTAAGGTATACAGGGTTGAAGGTATGTGACTGTAGGTAAGGGTACAAGGTATGTAAGGTAAGGTAAGGTTACTGTAGGTATGTAAGGTAAGGTAAGGTTACTGTAGGTAAGGTTACTGCAGGTAAGGTAAGGTATAAGGTAAGGTATGTATAAAAGGTATACATGCAGGTAAGGTTACTGTAGGTAAGGGTATGTACATACTGTAGGTAAAGGTAAGGTAAGGTAAGGTAAGGTAAGGTAGATTACTGTAGGTATGTAAGGTTACTGTAGGTAAGGCAAGGTAAGGTAAGGTAAGGTAAGGTAAAGGTAAGGTTACTGTAGGTATGTATAAGGTATGTATACACAGTAGGTAAGGTAAGGTTACTGTAGGTGGTATGTAAGGTAAGGTAAGGTACAGGTTACACTGTAGGTAAGGTGTAAGGTAAGGTAAGGTTACTGTAGGTAAGGTGGGGTTGGTAAGGTAAGGTAAAGTAGGCTACTGTAGGTAAGGCGGTTACTGTAGGTAGAAGGTAAGGTAAGGGTATGGGTATGTGTAAGATAATTGAGGTAAGGTAAGGTTACTGTAGGTAAGGTTCACTGTAGGTAAGGTATGTATGTATACATGAGGTATGCAAGGTTACTGTAGGTATGGTAAGGTACAGGGGTAGGTAAGGTAAGGGTATGTAAGTTACTGTAGGAAAGGTTACTGTAGGTAAGGTAAGGTTACTGAGGTAAGGTATAATACTGTAGGTAAGGTATACATGTAGGTAAGGTAACACTGTAGGTAAGGTACAGTAAGGTTACTGTAGGTAAGGTGGGCAAGGCAAGGTTACTGTAGGTAGGTATGGTAAGGTATGTATGTAAGGTTACTGTAGGTGGTAAAGTAAGGTAAGGTGGCTGGGTAGCAAGGTAAGGTATAAGGTTACTGTAAGTAAGGTAAGGTACAAGAAGCATTGTAGGTAACTGTAGGTATGTAAGGTAAAGTAAGGTACAGAAGGTAAGGTAAGGTAAGGTTACTGTAGGTAAATGGTGCAAGGTGGCTGTACAGTAAGGTAAGGTTACTGTAGGTATGTACAGTATGTAAGGTAAGATTACTGTAGGTAAGGTAAGGCCACTGTAGGTAAAGGGTATGTAAGGTAAGGTATAAAAGGTAAAAGTAAGGTTACTGTAGGTAAGGTATGTAAGGTATGGGGTAAGGTCAATTGCAGGGGTATGTACACACTGCAGGTAGGTAGGTAAAGGGTAAGGTATGTACATACTGTAGGTAAGGTAAGGTACAGGTTACTGTAGGTAAGGTATGTAAGGTAAGGTAAGGTTAGGAAGTTACTGTAGGTAAGGTATTACTGTAGGTAAGTGTAAGGTAAGGTAAGGTAAGGTAAGATTACTGTAGGTATGTGGTTACTGTAGTAAGGCAAGGTTACTGTAGGTAAGGTAGGGTATGTAGGGGTAAGGTTACTGTAGGTAAGGTAAGGTACAAGGTTACTGTAGGTAAGGTAAGGTAAGGTTACTGTAGGTATGGGTTACTGTAGGTAAAGGTAAGGTAAGGTTACTGTAGGTAAGGTATGTATGTAAGGTTATCAGGTGGTAAGGTAAGGTAAGGTAAGATTACTGTAGGTAAGGTTACCAGGTAAGGTATGTATGAGGTGCAAGGTTACTTAGGTAAGGTATGTATACACTGTAGGTATGTAAGGTATACATGTAAGGTAAGGTAAGGTTACTGTAAGGTAAGGATACACTGTAGGTAAGGTAAGGTAGGTAAGGTTACTGTAGGTAAGGTAAGGTTGTCACTGTAGGTATGTATACATGAGGTATGTAAGGTTACTGTAGGTAAGGTAAGGTATAAGGTTACTGTAGGTATGTATACACTGTAGGTATGTATAAAGGTATACACTGTAGGTAAGGTGGCTATTACTGTAGGGGTAAGGGTAAGGTATCACTGCAGGTAAGGTAGGTATGTAGGTGGGTTGCACTGTAGGTGGGCTGTAAGGTAAGGTTGACTGTAAGGTAAGGTTACTGTAGGTAAGGTATGTAAGGTAAGGTTACTGTAGTATGTGGGAAGGTAAGGTTACTGTAGTATGGTAGGTACAAGGTATGTACAGTTACTGTAGGTAAGGTATGTATGCAAGGTTACTGTAGGTAAGGTTACTGTAGGTAAGGTAAGGTTACTGTAGGTAAGGTAAGGTTACTGTAGGTAAGGTAAGGTTACTGTAGGTAAGGTAAGGTAAGGTATGTAAGGTTACTGTAGGTAAGGTAAGGTTACTGTAGGTAAGGTAAGGTAAGGTAAGGTTACTGTAGGTAAGGTATGGGTAAGGTAAGGTAAGGTAAGGTTACTGTAGGTAAGGTTACTGTAGGTAAGGTTACTGTAGGTAAGGTGACTGTAGGTATGGTAAGGTATGAAGGTTACTGTAGGTAAGGTAAGGTTACTGTAGGTAAGGTAAGGTTACTGTAGGTAAGGTAAGGTTACTGTAGGTAAGGTAAGGTAAGGTATACATGTAGGTAAGGTTACTGTAGGTAAGGTTACTGTAGGTAAGGTAAGGCAGAGGTTACGGTAAGGTAAGGTTACTGTAGGAAAGGTAAAGTAAGGTAAGGTAAGGTTACTGTAGGTAAGGTTACTGTAAGGTAAAGGTAAGGTATGTAAGGTTACTGTAGGTAAGATTACTGTAGGTAAGGTTACTGTAGGTAAGGTACTTGGGTAGGTAAGGTTACTGTAGGTAAGGTATGTAAGGTTACTGTAGGTAAGGTAAGGTTACTGGTGTGTTAAGGTATAGTTACTGTAGGTAAGGTAGTAGGTATACTGTAGGTAAGGTAAGGTATGTAAGGTTACTGTAGGAAAGGTAGGTAAGTTACTGTAGGTAAGGTAAGGTGCAAGGTAGGTTACTGTAGGAAAGGTAAGGTTACTGTAGGTAAAAGGATTACTGTAAGGTAAGGTAAGGTTACTGTAGGTAAGGTAAGGTTACTGTAGGTAAGGTAAGGTATGAAAGGTTACTGTAGGAAAGGTTACTGTAGGTAAGGTAAGGTATGTAAGACATTGTAGGAAAGGTTACTGTAGGTAAGGTAAGGTAAGGTAAGGTTACTGTAGGTAAGGTTACTGTAGGTATAGTATTACCTGTAGGTAAGGTTACTGTAGGTAAGGTAAGGTAAGGTAGGTAAGGTTACTGTAGGTAAGGTAAGGTAAGGTTACTGTAGGTAAGGTTAGTTCTCTTATGATGCTCTGTTGGTTATCACTCCAGCCCTCTTCTTCTTCTTCTTCCATTCTCTTTCCTTCTCTGTACGTCTTCTACCCATTCTTGTCCTTTTCTCTCTGTTTATCTCTGTCTCTTCTTATCTCTTTTATCTAGTGATCTATCTCTAGCTTTCATTTAAGCTAGAAATTCAGTCAGTCTCTCTCTCTCTCTCTCAGCTCTCTCTCTCTCTCTCTCTGTCTCTCTCTCTCTCTCTCTCTCTCACAAGGGGTAATCTTTCCTCTTACGCTGTCCTTTGGTCAATATCTCCCAATTTGAGAGAGACAATTCGAAGCATCTCTCTCCTGAACTGTCTCTTATACTAGGCAGTGGTCGACGCCTCTGTATGCAATCTCCTTATCTCCACCTATTCCTGTTATCTCTCTCTCTCTCTTTATGTGACCTACTTCACCTCCTCCTTCGTTGTCTAGGACCATCTCACTTAGTACGTTCTTTCTCCTTCTCTTATTCCATTACTACTCTACTCTTCTTCCTCCCTACCCCCGCGCAACCATCACACACACACACACACACACACACACACACACACACACACACACACACACTTTCTCCCTCTCTCTCCTCTCTCACGCGCGCGATCTCGGGGTCTGCCTGCCAGGCTAGTGCCAGTTGTGGTTGTGTAGCTGTGTGTGGCGGACGTCAGACCCGCATCAGGCAGGCTAGTGCAGACATCTTGTGTGTCTTAACCCCTCCAGAACATAGACATTTGTGAACACGGGGTTTACTGTTCTGGTGTGCGTTGTGACCCAGTGCTCGGGTGTAAGTGTGTGGTGTTTAGTCTACGGTATCCACGAGGCCTCTACACCAAACTACACCCCCAGATATCAGGTAAAATGGTATCCCTTTAATGTGGTCTTGGCAGGGTCGCGATTCACCCACTAGGAGTGGTGTGTTTTGGGGGGATTGCTGATTGGAAATTTGGGTGTGGTATGGAGATTTATGTGGTTGGTTATTTTGGTTGTGGTGGTGATTGGAAAGAGAAATACAATACCCCTTACCACCACGACTACCATAACCTGTCAATATTAGCAAATATATACAAATATTATTATTTATTATATATTATTTTACTACCACCACCACAACCCACCAAACCACCTACCATCACCACCACCACCACCTACTACCACCAGCACCACCACCACCCACTACCACCACCACCACCTACTACCACCACCACCACACCACCTACCACCACACCCACTACTACCACCACCACCACCTACCACCCACTACTACTACTACTACTACTACTACTACTACTACTACTACTACCACCACCACCACCATCTACACACTGCTACCACCACCTACTACCACCACCAACTACTACCACCACCAACTACTACCACCACCACCACCACCACCACCACCACCTTTAAAGTGTGAACGTCCGAACTGGTGCAGCTCCCACACTGTCAGCCACACCTCACGCTGCCCTCCCTCCTCACTCAGCCTCACAGCCTTCCCTCTCACAACCTTCCCTCTCATAATCTACCTCAATCTTACTCTCACAATCTCGCCCTAACAACTTCCCCTCTCATAATGTCTCACAACCTGTCTTACAATTCTGCACATTCACAAAACTGCTTAAAATTCTCTTATAACCTTTGTTTCTCTTCTCTCATAACTCCTGTCTCATAACCTGCATCATAATATTCTTCCCTTACAAATGTATCATATAACCTTCCTGTCTCACAAGTTATCTCTCTCACAAGTTATCTCTCTCACAAGTTATCTCTCTCACAAGTTATCTCTCTCACAAGCTATCTCTCTCACAAGTTATCTCTCTCACAAGTTATCTCTCTCACAAGTTATCTCTCTCACAAGCTATCTCTCTCACAAGTTATCTCTCTCATAAGTTATCTCTCTCACAAGTTATCTCTCTCACAAGCTATCTCTCTCACAAGTTATCTCTCTCACAAGTTATCTCTCTCATAAGTTATCTCTCTCACAAGTTATCTCTCTCACAAGCTATCTCTCTCACAAGTTATCTCTCTCACAAGTTATCTCTCTCACAAGTTATCTCTCTCACAAGCTATCTCTCTCACAAGTTATCTCTCTCACAAGTTATCTCTCTCATAAGTTATCTCTCTCACAAGTTATCTCTCTCACAAGCTATCTCTCTCATAAGTTATCTCTCTCACAAGTTATCTCTCTCACAAGTTATCTCTCTCACAAGTTATCTCTCTCACAGTCTGTCTCATAATATTTCTCTCTTATAACCCGTTTCACAACCTTCCTATTTCACAAGCACTAAGATTCACAATCATCATGACCCACAAGCCTAAAAATTCACAACATTCATGACTCACAACCTGAAAACTTACAACCCTTAGGCCTTACAACTTAAAGCTTCTCTTAAACATGTTTTATTGGTCATTTTTCATACTATCTTTAACCTATATGGTGGAGGAGTGGGTAAATCGCTCGTTTCCTCTCACAAGAATCACTGGTTCGAACCCAGGGAACTCCCAGTCCACCCAGCTGTAAATGGGTACCTGACGTTACTGTTGGTGAAGTGACGGCGGTTGAGTACAGTGACTTCTACTCGTACACAGAATACTTAATATACAATGTATGACGTCAGACGTATAGAACCTAAATATTTATTGTATTATTATTATTTATTATTATTATTATTATTATTATTATTTAACTAAATTTAATCTCATATATTTTATTTTTTTAAGATTAATTTACTGACATTAATTACTCAAAACTCAAACTTTCTTTACGACTCCTTAATTAACGTGGTAAGGAGTGAGTGCTGGCCCTTGGTCATACTGGTGGCGGGAAACATATTTGATATTAGCCTTGGAAATTAATATGTTTAAGTATAGGAAGAAAATCACCAAAAATCACTCAATAAAATACAGGTAGTGATTAATTAGTGATGATTATAGGTAGTGATTAATTAGTGATGATTATAGGTAGTGATTAATTAGTGGTGATTATAGGTAGTGATTAATTAGTGATGATTATAGGTAGTGATTAATTAGTGGTGATTATAGGTAGTGATTAATTAGTGGTGATTATAGGTAGCGATTAATTAGTGATGATTATAGGTAGTGATTAAGTAGTGATGATTATGGATAGTGATTAATTAGTGATGATTACAGGTAGTAATTAATTAGTGATCATTAAAGGTAGTAATTACTTAGTGATGATTATAGGTAGTGATTAATTAGTGATGAGTGAGTCATTAAAAGTATCGATTTACTTAAGATTATGATGGCGTGTGTGTTTCTACTTACAATGGTATATATTCTAAGTGATTCCGGTCCTTGTACCTCAGAATTTCTAAGTAATTAAGTCTCTTTATACTTAAGGTTTAGTAAGTAAGGCTGCATTTAAACTTACATATTTCTAAGTAATTTTTCTTCGTACTTAAGGGATTTCTGATTACTTTTGTCATTGTAATCAAGTATTTCAAAGTAACTCAATCTTAATATACAATATATTTAAGTAATACCGCCCTCGTAACTATTTACATATAAAACTACTTTAGGTTTGAAATTCTAAGTAGATAAATTAGGCTTTATACTTAAAACCTTGGTCTACGTACTTATTTATGTTCTAAGTAAATAAGTGTTAGTGAAATAGAACCCTACTTTAGTACTTAAGATGATTTTAATAAATTTATATTTTTATTTACAAAATATACCCCCACCCTCCACCCCTCCACCCAGAGAGAGAGAGAGAGAGACTCACACCTAAGCACTTCAGTTTCATCATTCATCGGTTGTGTTCCATAATACAAATTGAATTCTTTCTTCCTCTTGGTATTGTAGTTGAACGAGCATCTGATCATTAGTGAAATTAAAACACACAAATAAAACCACTAATTACAGGTTGTTTCATAATTATGTTTTTTCCTTTATATAATTTTCCGGTTTTTGAAGATGAGGATAATTTTTTTTTTTTAAGAAATTAACAAAAGAAATAATCTATCATTCGTGTTTCGTGTTGATAGTATATGTGTACGTGTGTTACTCTAGAGGAGTAATCTATGTATTCGTAATAACCTTTTTTACGATAATTACACTTTTATAAAATCTGTTTTTACATATTTACTTATTGTGTAGTGATGTAATTTCCATAACATTTCTATTACAGTACATATCTCGTTGAAAAAATGTAATGTATGTATGTATGTATGTATGTATGTATGTATGTATGTATGTATGTATGTACCCTATGTACTTTATTGTACAGTAGTGTTCTGTTCATACTAATTAAATTTTTGTACATATCTCGGCGAGGGCAAGTAATTTATGGATAATTGTAGAGGGTTTGTGTTAGAATATTAGTAATTGATTTTTACGCGATACAATAGTTACATTTTTATACGTGTCATCGAAGAAAAGTAATTTATGGATATTTTTACATATATTTTATGAAATTGTGTTGAGAAAATATAACACAACGGAAGAAGGATTTTGACAACCCTACAGAGACAAGAGGAATCGTAGTGTATATAGACCAGCTTAGTATTTCTTATAAGTTAAAAATAATGAATAAAAATCCATCTGTAATTATTGATTATCTTTGAGGAAGTTAAATATGTTTGATTATAGAGAAGATAATAATTACTGTTATTAAAGTAATATAATGATATGTATAATGGGGTAGATAATTAAAGATCTTTTGAGGACGAAGTATAATTATGTTCACACTTAAATTAATCGTAGTAATTATACGGTACACAGATATACATAAAGGTGTATGAGTGTTTATCCTGACCAATAAAACTCATAAAGTTATAATGTATCGTATTATGTATTGTATAATGTATTGTATGATGTATTGTATAATATATTGTATCATGTTCATAAAACTCTATCACAGCTTTTTGTTTTATGTCAAACTGTACCCCTTAAATATTACCTAACCTAACCTACCTAACTCAAGATGCAGTTAAGTTATATACTGATGGCAAACGCAGTACGCTCATATACAAACTGTACCACTTAGTATGCAAATAACATGTTAATACTAAAGTTAATCTCTGTATATAAGTAACTGGTATATAGAGAGAACACATTGTTATATAGATTCTATATGAACAAATAATATGTAAGAAATTATATATAAGTTATACGCTATGTTAGGTGTGTGTGTGTGTGTGTGTGAATAAACTTTAAATAATTATACTAAAAATATAGGTGTTGGACAGGTATATGTGTGTATATACCTGACCCAGACACCTGTAATTTTGCCGTAAAGGTTTGAGTTCATAGTAACATGATACTTGAACCTTTGAACCCAAATATGCACTGTAAACACACACACACACACACACACACACACACACACACACACACACACACACACACACACACACAGGTTAACAAGTGAACGCTCTTTCTCGCTCAGACAAAAACGGAAGCTCATCGGCCCCAGGTGTTGACGCTTCACAAATATATTCCATGAAAGTATAATTTTTGGCAAATAGAAAATAATATACTTTTCCTCCATACTGAAGTGCCTCTGCCAATGGCTTTCTCAACGCCTTGGCTTTCACTTCTCTCCCTTCACAATGGCTCAGAGGAGATGGCGAGGATGGGGGAGGATGGGGAAGGGTGGGAAGGATTAGAAGGATGGGAAGGATGAAGTGACCAGGAAGAGTCTAATATACAGTATTTCTATTATAGCTACTGGAGTCAATATTTAATTAGGAAATATAGATAAATCCTCATTAATTCAAACTCTCTCTCTCTCTCTCTCTCTCTCTCTCTCTCTCTCTCTCTTTCACTCTCTTTCTCCTCTCTCTCGCTTTCCCTCTCTCACACTTTAGGTTGAGGGAGCGGTGAGTGTGTGTGGGTGGTAGAGAGGGTGGGAAGGTGTAGGTCACAGGTCACAGTTGAGAGGGTTGACCTTCATCTCTCTCTCTCTCTCTCTCTCTCTCTCTCTCTCTATTCCGTTACCCTGTTTCTCTCTATTATTCTTTCTCCTACGAATAGAGCATACAGATAACCATATGAGAGATCCCACACACGATAGTCTTGCCTTTAAGCTTTCACTTTGGTATATAAGCCGAAAGTTCCTTCTTCTGCCTAAAAGAAAGTTTTACTTTTTAATTTCGAAAGTTTTCTATGTGACTCACGAGGAGACGAGGGCATTAGAAATTGGCAGGGTATTAAGAAAGTGAGAGACATGAGAAAGTAAAAAGTAGAAAGTGAGAGAGACATAAACAAGTATAGGACCGTAGACAGTAAGAGAGACATAAACAAGGACCGTAGACAGTAAGAGAGACATAAACAAGTAATGGACCGTAGACAGCAAGAGAGACATAAACAAGGACCGTAGACAGGCAAAGAGAGACATAAACAAGTAAGGTCCGTAGACAGTAAGAGAGACATAAACAAGTAAAGGTCCGTAGACAGTAAGAGAGACATAAACAAGTAATGGACCGTAGACAGCAAGAGAGACATAAACAAGGACCGTAGACAGCAAGAGAGACATAAACAAGGACCGTAGACAGTAAGAGAGACATAAACAAGTATAGGACCGTAGACAGTAAGAGAGACATAAACAAGTAAGGACCGTAGACAGTAAGAGAGACATAAACAAGGACCGTAGACAGTAAGAGAGACATAAACAAGGACCGTAGACAGTAAGAGAGACATAAACAAGTAAAGGACCGTAGACAGTAAGAGAGACATAAACAAGTAAAGGACCGTAGACAGTAAGAGAGACATAAAAGACAGTAAAGGACCGTAGACAGTAAGAGAGACATAAACAAGGACCGTAGACAGTAAGAGAGACATAAACAAGTAAAGGACCGTAGACAGTAAGAGAGACATAAACAAGTAATGGACCGTAGACAGTAAAGAGAGACATAAACAAGGACGTAGACAGTAAGAGAGACATAAACAAGTAAAGGACCGTAGACAGTAAAGAGAGACATAAACCACAGTAAAGAGACATAAGACAGAGACATAAACAAGGACCGTAGACAGTAAGAGAGACATAAACAAGTAAAGGACCAAGTAGACAGTAAGAGACATAAACAAGGACCGTAGACAGTAAGAGAGACATAAACAAGTATAGGACCGTAGACAGTAGAGAGACATAAACAAGTAAAGGACCGTAGACAGTAAGAGAGACATAAACAAGTAATGGACCGTAGACAGTAAGAGAGACATAAACAAGTAATGGACCGTAGACAGTAAGAGACATAAACAAGGACCGTAGACAGTAAGAGAGACATAAACAAGTATAGGACCGTAGACAGTAAGAGAGACATAAACAAGTAAGGACCGTAGACAGTAAGAGAGACATAAACAAGTAAAGGACCGTAGACAGTAAAGAGACATAAACAAGTAATGGACCGTAGACAGTAAGAGACATAAACAAGTAAGGACCGTAGACAGAAAGAGAGACATAAACAAGTAAGGACCGTAGACAGTAAGAGAGACATAAACAAGGACCGTAGACAGTAAGAGAGACATAAACAAGTAAGGACCGTAGACAGTAAGAGAGACATAAACAAGTAAAAGACCGTAGACAGTAAGAGAGACATAAACAAGGACCGTAGACAGTAAGAGAGACATAAACAAGTAAGGACCGTAGACAGTAAGAGACAAGACAGTAAGAGACAAGTATAGGACCGTAGACAGTAAGAGAGACATAAACAAGAAGGACCGTAGACAGTAAGAGAGACATAAACAAGTATAGGACCGTAGACAGTAAGAGAGACATAAACAAGAAGGACCGTAGACAGTCATGTAGACAGTAAGAGAGACATAAACAAGGAGAGACAGTAAGAGACATAAACAAGGACCGTAGACAGTAAGAGAGACATAAACAAGTATAGGACCGTAGACAGTAAAGAGACATAAACAAGTAAAGGACCGTAGACAGTAAGAGAGACATAAACAAGGACCGTAGACAGTAAGAGAGACATAAACAAGGACCGTAGACAGTAAGAGAGACATAAACAAGTATAGGACCGTAGACAGTAAGAGAGACATAAACAAGTATAGGACCGTAGACAGTAAGAGAGACATAAATTACTAAGTGAGAGAGAGTAAAGATTTTAAACTCTGATGTTATTGTTATAAGTTGGTTGATTATTATTATTATTATTATTATTATTATTATTATTATTATTATTATCGATATTAATATTATTATTATTATCGATATTATTATTATTATTATTATTATCGTTATTATCATTATTATTATTATTATTATTATTATTATTATCGCTATTATTATCGTTATTATTATTAATATTATTATTATTATTATTATCGTTATTACTATCGTTATTATTATCGTTATTATTATTATTATTATTATTATAATTATTATTATTATTATTATTAAGTGAAAGTTTAAGGGTTTTTTCCCAACCTAACAGAACTTCACCTAATCAAACCTAGAGTAACTTAACCTAACCTAACCTAACAATTTAACTTAACGTAACGTAATTTAATCTAACTTAAAGTAATGCAACGTAACGTAACCCAGCTTAACCCCAAACCTAGAGTAACTTAACCTAACCTAACCTAACAATTTAACTTAACGTAACGTAATTTAATCTAACTTAAAGTAATGCAACGTAACGTAACCCAGCTTAACTAAACCTAACCTAATCTTCCTGATGGTGGTGTTAAATGCTCGTGGTGTCGCTGGTAAATGTTTATACTGGCGCTGTTGAATGCCTTTGCTGGCAGTGTTTTCTCAGGTTGTGGTGATCATTAACGTAATGATGAGGGAGAACTGTGTGTGTGTGTTGCTGTACTGATGGGTAATGCGAGGTGGGGAGGTGGTGTGCGTGTCTGTCTCGGTGTTTCCGTCTGTTTGTCTCTCTGTCTCTCTATGTCTGTCTGTGTGTATGTATAGAGTATGTATATATGTCTGTACTAGTGTGTGTGTGTGTGTGTGTGTGTGTATATGTATATGTGTGCGTGTGTGTGCGTCTCCTAACTCACACAAGTTTATGGATAAGGAAATTTAACCAAGGTAAAACATTATACAAAGGGTTGTGGCAAACAGAGAGAACAGGGGGAGAATGAGGGAGAATGAGGGAGAACAGAGGGAGAATGAGGGAGAATGAGGGAGAACAGAGGGTAAATCAGGTAATGATGAAAGGTAAGAGAACTAGAGAGGATATTAAAGGAAATAAATGAGGGGAGGAGAGAGTTACATGAATGAAAAGGGAATGTACGGAAATTAAAGACTAGAGAGAGAGAGAGAGAGAGAGAGAGAGAGAGAGAGAGAGTTACTCCGAGCAGAATAAAGAAGAAATTCTGTCATAAGATATAAAAATGAAATGTAGTTTTGCATCTACAGTATTTACCGCAAGTCTCTCTTGCTGTCTCCTCACCATGTGTTTTCTTTACCTTCCATTATTTTCTTTCTCACTTTCTTTGTCTCTCTCTCTCTCTCTGTCTTATAACCATCTAGCACTTTCTTTACTTTTGCTTTCTTTCTTTCTTCTGTCACGTCTCCTCGGTCTTCACTTCACTCTCACTTGACTCTCACTTCAAGTCCTTCACTCCTCTCACTTTCATCTCTTACTCATTGTCTCTCTCTCTCTCTTTCTCACCAAAACTTCGGTATTTCTCTTTTTTGAGGGTCATTTTTCTCTTCTTTGTTCATATTATGTTTCTCACTTCACTTCTCACTTTCTTGTCAAATCTTTCTCAGTCTTTCACTCATCTACTCTCTCTCTCTCTCTCTCTCTCTCTCTGTCCACTCCTCACAGCAATTACTGTTGGTGTCAGGAAGGAGGAAGGGGAAGGGGAAAAGAGGAAGGAAGGAAGAAGGGGGAAGGGGGAAGAGGGAAGGAGGAAGGGGGAAGGGGGAAGATCAGGGGGAGGAGGTGAGAGCAGTGTAGCAATATGTACACAAACACTGCCTCATCTCCCTCCTGTTGACAGCTTGATCTAGTGGTACAAGCACGAGCGAATGTCCGCCTGGCGTTGCTCCCCGAAAATTGGGTGATTTAACAAATTGCCCTCATCTACGATATCAATTTTGGGGGTGAGGAGGGATGAAAATTGGTAACTAACTGTAATTGTTGATGTTATTGACGGGTTTCTTTGTGATTTTTGGTTATTTTTGGTTATTTTTGGTAATTGGATTTATTTTCTTGCCTATTTTAGTACGGAAAATAGCCAAGTTTAGATGGACTAATTTAACGTTAATTATAGGCGTAGGTTGACTTAAATGTTACTAATTATAGAGATACATAGATTATCTGATAATACGTCCTGGGTTAATGCAGTCAGCTGTAATTGGATTTACCGGTGTCACCCATTTCGGATCTTATTATGTACTGAATGATAGATGATTACCAATTTCAGCCGCTATTATAACTACAGTGAAACTAATGTTTAGTTTCATGCATGAACTAATATCATGCACCAAGTATGCCATCTGGCGAGAATTATGATGTTTACGTGTGGTAATGTTTACTCGGATAACACGTGGTAATGTTTACTATGATAACACGTGGTAATGTTTACTGTGATAACACGTGGTAATGTTTACTATGATAACACGTGGTAATGTTTACTCGGATAACACGTGGTAATGTTTACTATGATAACACGTGGTAATGTTTACTGTGATAACACGTGGTAATGTTTACTCGGATAACACGTAGTAATGTTTACTATGATAACACGTGGTAATGTTTACTATGATAACACGTGGTAATGTTTACTATGATAACACGTGGTAATGTTTACTATGATAACACGTGGTAATGTTTACTATGATAACACGTGGTAATGTTTACTGTGATAACACGTGGTAATGTTTACTGTGATAACAAGTAGTAATGATCACTATGATAACACGTGGTAATGTTTACTATGATAACAAGTGGTAATGTTTACTATGCTAACACGTGGTAATGTTTACTCGGATAACACGTGGTAATATTTACTATAACAGGTGGTAATGTTTACTCTGATAACACGTGGTAATGTTTACTATGATAACACGTGGTAATGTTTACTATAATAACACGTGGTAATGATTACTCTGATAACACGTGGTAATGTTTACTATGATAACACGAGGTAATGTTTACTATAATAACACGTGGTAATGTTTACTATAATAACACGTGGTAATGTTTACTATGATAACACGTGGTAATGTTTACTCGGATAACACGTGGTAATATTTACTATAACAGGTGGTAATGTTTACTCTGATAACACGTGGTAATGTTTACTATGATAACACGTGGTAATGTTTACTATAATAACACGTGGTAATGATTACTCTGATAACACGTGGTAATGTTTACTATGATAACACGTGGTAATGTTTACTATAATAACACGTGGTAATGTTTACTATAATAACACGTGGTAATGATTACTCTGATAACACGTGGTAATGTTTACTATGATAACACGTGGTAATGTTTACTATAATAACACGTGGTAATGTTTACTATGATAACACATGGTAATGCTTACTATGCTAACACGTGACCTAATAAACTATCCTGGAATAAGTTTTGATATAGGTTTTATTCTCTGCGGTATCGTTACACCAATCACCTCTGTGCACCTCCATGTTTGTTTCTGAGTGTGTGTGTGTGTGTGTGTGTGTGTGTGTGTGTCCGGAGAATTTTGGCCCCATATTGTAACGGAGTGAAAAATTACCCGATTTGTGGACCGATTTAATCTGGTTCCATATTTGGTGCGTAAATATGAAGGAAATGTTACCCCTTTCCTCCCCACAGACACTGGCAGAGGATGAGGTCTCTAAACAGTATTCTCTCCGTCTCTCATTCTCTCTCTTCTATACCTCGTTCTCTCCCCGTTAACTCTTTTTGTTAAATTATCTGTCCTTTACTATGGTTATCCTCTATTCTTTCACACACACACACACACACACACACACACACACACCTCCTCCCCACCAATTCTCACTCATCCACCCTTACCCTACCCCCCCCTCCTCCCCACTCCCTCACTCCTCCCCCGTCTCATCACTCCCTCACCCCTCCCTAACCACCCCCCCACACAGGTAAAAGCAACACCATTAATTAAAGACTCTCACTCAGTCTGGGATAATACACTAACTGGCACCTCATACATCACACTTCACCTGTATCTGGGAGTAATTAAGAACACACACATGTACGAGTATGATTTCTTTGGTAACTGAGTATGATGATTTAACCCCTTGTGTACACCCATAATCCATTAAGCTGTAAGGCCTATATTTACTGACCTATTGATCATTTTGCGTGTGTGTGTGTGTGTGTGCGTGCGTGTGGAACCTGGTCAGTCATGGCGTCGGGATCTTATTTACCCTGAATGGTACACTCATGTCTGTATGTCTGTCTGTCTGTCTGTCTCTCTCCTATTCTATTCCGTGTTTCTCTCTCTCTCTCTCTCTCTCTCTCTCTCTCTCTCTCTCTCTCTCTCTCTCTCTCTCTCTCTCTCTCTCTCTCTCAGAAAAAATTAATATTGTTATTCACATCAGTATCACTTCCGTACACCTGTAGTCGTTATTATTACATATGTACAGCAATAACCAGTAGTTAAATACCTGTGTAATTATAATCAACGTATGCAAATTAGACATAGATTAATGATATCCGCTGTAATGTTCCCCAGCACACACACACTCATTCATATATATATATATATATATATATATATATATATATATATATATATATATATATATATATATATATATATATATATATATATATATATATATATATATATATATATATATATATATATATATATATATATATACAAAATCACACACACATACACACACAATCAAAACCCCCCACACACACACACAGGAAACTCCAAATACATACATATAATGGTTGCCTTCCTGTAACGAGGATGGCCGGCCCAAAGCCACCTAGGTGTCCAATTTATTTAAGGTGTAGAGGCTGTCGCCAACACAACAACCACATCTAAGTTAACGAGCTGCATGACCCAGTGTTTAAGGTGTAGGGGCTGTCGCCAACACAACAACACACCCTGTGTTAACGAGCTGCATGACCCAGTCTTTAAGGTGTAGAAGTTGTCACCAACACAACAAACATCCTAAGTTAACAGCTGCATGACCCAGTGTTTAGGTGTGAAGCTGTCGCCAACACAACAACCACCCTAAGTTAACAGGCTGCATGACCCAGTGTTTAAGGTGTAGAAGCTGTCCGCTAACACAACAACCACACCTAAGTTAACGAGCTGCATGACCCAGTGTTTAAAGGTGTAGAAGTTGTCGCCAACACAACAACCACACCTAAGTTAACGAGCTGCATGACCCAGTGTTTAGGTGTAAAGCTGTCGCCAACACAACCACACCTAAGTTAACGAGCTGCATGACCCGAGCTGCTGCACAACAACCACATAAGTTAACCCAGTGTTTAAGGTGTGGCTGTCGCTAACACAACAACCATCTGTTAACGACTGCATGACCCAGTGTTTTGGGTGTAGAAGCTGTCGTAGAAGTTAACACTGCACCCCTAAGTTAACCTGCACAAGCTGTCGCCAACACAACAACCCACACCTAAGTTAACGAGCTGCATGACCCAGTGTTTAAGGTGTAGAAGCTGTCGCCAACACAACAACCACACCCTAAGTTAACGAGCTGCATGACCCAGTGTTTAAGGTGTAAAAGCTGTCGCCAACACAACAACCACACCCTAAGTTAACGAGCTACATGACCCAGTTTCAAGAATAGTACGAGAAGACCGGACAACTCGCCAACTACACTGGCAAACCATTACCCCGGAACACGATTTGCAAATCGATTAACATGCAAGTTCCCCCTATTACTGCTGGGTAGACAGAGGCAAATGGCGTAAAGAAACTTGCCCATAGTTTCACCCTGCCCCGGGATGGAATCCGGATCCACTCGCTTGCGAGACGAGTATGATGACCATTACACCACATACATACGTACATACATACATACATACATACTACTCTACTTTGCTGTCACTCGGAATCGAGTATGACGATCATCCAGCTATGATACAATGATATGAGTTATTAAGGATGTCACCTAGGTTGGTGAGTTTTGAGGTGACTAAACAGGCCTTTACGGGACCCGCAGCGTCGTTCACATTCGTTGCACATGTGGAAGGTTCCATGTACTGCGGGAGGGGCGGTCGCAGCGTCTTTCCGGCGTTGGCGCTTTTCTGCCTCGGCTTGCAGTCGGGCTACCTCGAAAGCATTGACAGCTTCTCTTGCGTGCTCTCCAAGCGTTACGATGTCTTAAGCTTATCGTTATACATTTTCAATTGCCCGCCGGCGTTACATTTACTATTCGCTATGTGACTGTAAAGTAGCTGCTTTGGCAGTCTACTGTTGTCCATGCGGGTAACATGGCCAGTCCAGCGTAGTTGTTCATGGATAATGGCAGCCTCAATGCTCTTGCAGTTGGTGTCAGCAAGAATACTGGCGTTTCTTCCCTTGTCTTCCCAGCGAACTCGGAGGAAGGAACGTAGACTACGTTGGTGAAAGTTTTCAAGTGCCTTGAGGTGCCTCCTGTATGTGACCCATGTCTCACTGCAATATAGCAGCGTGGGGAGGACCACTGCTCGATATACATGCAGCTTTGTAGTTAATTTCAGCTCCTCACAACTGAAGACACGATTTTGGAGTCTGCCAAAGGCTTGAAATGCACATCTGCTCCGATGCTAAAACTCTCCATCGATGTCTGCAGTGGTGGAGAGGTGAGAGCAGAGACACTGAAAGTGGGCAACATTAGAGAGGGCAGTACCGTTAAGCTGGATGGATGGTTGAGGTGTGTCTGAACCAGGGGCAGGCTGAAAGAAAATCCGAGTCTTGCATACATTCACCTCAAGGCCGAAATGCGCATACGCGTCTTCGTAGGTGTTCAGGATCTCATGTAGGTCGTGTTCAGTGTGAACTACAAGGGTGAGGTCGTCTGCATACTGAAGTTCAGTAATGGAAGCTGCCGGCACCCTTGTTCTTGCCTGGAGTCGTCTTATGTTGAAAAGATCCCCCTTCACCCGGTACTCGATGTTCACCCCGCTGGCTAAATTGCCACTTTCAAAAGTAAGGAAGGCAGCCAAGAAGATGGAAAAGAGATTTGGTGCCAGTCCACACCCTTGTTTAAACCCTGTTTGGATGGGGAAGAACTCAGACTGGGTGCCGTTGTGCAGGACATTGCCGTTCATGCCATCGTGCAGTTGCCTCATAATGGCGATGAATTTTGGTTAGGTCGATGAAAGCCATGTACAGGTCATGACGCTGTTTTCTGCACTTTTCCTGTATCTGGTGGGCAACAAACATCATGTCTGTGGTGCCACGTGATGGTCTAAAACCACATTAAGATTCTGGGAGGAAGTTTTCCACCTCAGGAATCAATATGTTTAGGAGGACTTAGGCGATAATCTTGCCAGCTACGGAGAGCAGCGAGATCCCACGTAGTTGCCACAGTCTGACCGGTTTCCCATGTTCTTATAAATATTCTCCAGGAGAGAGTGGAGACGGCTGGTAAGCAGAGGTTCCCCTGCTTTATACACCTTGGCTGGGATTCCATCAGGCCCTGAGTCTTTGTTATATTTCATCTGTTCTGATGACAGTAGCTACCTCGTCCAGGAATGGAGGATAGCTGAGGTAGTCAGCTCTGGATGCTGAGGGACCTGCTGGGTAGTCAGGACATCCACATCGGTGTTTCAGTTAAGCAATGAATGGTAGTGCTCTTTCCTGAGTTGAAGGAAGCCTTCGTTGTCTTTAATTATGAGGTTACAGTCAGACGAGCGGAGGGGGGCTGCGCCATGAGTGACTGGCCCATAAAATGTTTTAGTGGAAATAAAAAATTTGCGTATCTTGTGTTGATCTGCAAGTTTTTGTGCTTCACATGCTTTATTCTTAAGCCAGTCGTTCTTTAGATTGCAAAGTTCCCGCTGGGCTGCCACTTTTTTTTGCGGAAGGTATCAGCTTTGGTCTCCGACGGAGGGTTGTTCTGCCAGGCAGTAAAAGCAGCACGTTTACCCTCGATGAGTACTTTTGATTGCCGGGTCATTTTCATCAGTCCTGGTGTATTCTTCTGATCTGGCCGAGGGTCTCTGCAGGTTTTTTTAGAACAGTATTAAGAGTATCCCATTCGGCACTGGGATTCACGTTGTTTGCTGTTGGGTTGTTTATAAGCCCATGTTCGAGCTGCTCTCTGAAAGCATGTGCTACCGCTGGATCCTCTAGAAGCTCAGTATTAAAACCTCTACTGGAGGCTTACTGCCTTCGTCGTTTTGGGGCAATATGAAGCGAGAGGTTGGATCTGACAAGTCGATGATTAGTGTCACAGTGGTCTGAGCCACGCATGGCACGGGTGATGAGGACATCTCGGCGATCTCTTTCTTTGACAATGATGTAGTCAATGATATGCCAGTGTTTGATTCGTGGGTGTTGCCACGATCCCTTGAACTTGTCGGCCTGCCTAAACAAGGTATCGGTGATAGTGAGGTTGTGTGCAGCACGCGTGCTGAGAAGGAGTAGGCCGTTGGGATTACACTTGCCTTGTCCATTTCGCCCTATGGTTCCCTGCCTAATGTCAGCATCTCTGCCAACTCTGGCATTGAAGTCACCAAGAAGCACAACCTTATCTTCTCTGTGGATAGAGGTTAGCACTCTGTCGAGGTTGACATAAAAGACATCCTTGATGTCATCCTCTGCATCCAGTATTGGGGCGTATGCACTGATGAAGAAGGCATGACGTGAGTGATTCAGTGGGACTCTAAGCATCATGAGGCGCTTGTTGATCCCAATAGGCATTTCAGTTAGCCTGTGTAGGGTGCATTGGTGGATGGCAAAGCCAACTCCATAAATACGGTTTCTCTCTGCAGCAGGCTTACCCTTCCAGAAGAAGGTATAGCCAGACCCCCGTTCTGTGAGTTGACCCTCATCTGGGAGCCGGGACTCACTAATGGCTGCTATGTCGATGTTATACCTAGCCAGCTCTTTTGCCACAAGGGCAGTTCTTCTTTCAGGACGCTCATTTGTGCCAATATCCGGAAGGGTCCCAACATTCCATGCAGCGGTCATAAGAGGTTTATATATAAGCTTTGGGTAGAGTTCCCTTTAACTTGGCTTATATCTAAATATGTTGAGGGGTTAAGTTACAAACCCCAAATAGTCTTTTCTCCATTTATTGATAAAACTACATTGATCACAGTCTATTAGTAGATGTACCGTAATTAACACTGTAAGCTGTGAGCGTTAGTTAAGGTCAGGGCTCAGCTTGACTGAGTTAGGTCACCCGTCCGATTCTCGCAAGGCTCAAGTGAGGACTGGAGCTCGTGAGGGGCTCTGAGGGAGAAGCCGGGCTAACCTACATTCTCAAGGTCGGCTTACTGATAGAGGAATTTCCCCTTATGTGAACAGCACATGGCGCCTCACAGCTTATGAAAAATTACCGTGGGGTGATTGGATTATATAAACTAAATGTATTAACCCAAATTTATATAACTGTTATTGCCATGAGACAGGGGCTAATACAGGTTGTATGTTTTTTTCCTGTGATTTTGGTTGTATTTTCGACCGCATAAGGATGACCTTACTGGGTACGGTTGCTCAGTCTGGTTGGGTTTTTAGGCAGGCAATGTTTAGGGCACCTTTTCTAGCCCCCTCCCCATGTGGGGTGAGCAGAGTGGCTCCCCGAAAGGGCTGCTCAGTCGCACAGACAGGACCGGATTGCACTGCTGCCTTGATCCCAGTGCATAAACGACCATCTTATCTGTGCCCCCCATGTGCAGAGTTGTGACTAGAGACTCCCGGCAGTCATCTCTGCCTGTCCCCGTCGCCACTCGTCCGTCGCCATAGGACTTTTGGTGGTATAGGGGTTTTGATAATGATGAGAGGTATGATGAGCTGGATGGTGGCTGCACGTGAGTTGATTTATGTGGTGAGGCAGGAGCGCAGGCTGCAACCACACATCTTGGCTCTCCCTTTTCCTGATCCAGTGGTGTAAGTGTTGCAACGACTGGGGAGAGGGAAAGTTGCAATGGACTGCCGATAGCCCAGTTTGTTGGGTTTCGCCTTAGTAGCCTGTCCATTACGCATACATACATACTGATCATATATGGTACTTATTAAAAACCATTTAATTTTATTTGATTCAGACAGACAGACAGGCACACAGGCAGACAGAGACAGACAGATAGACACAAAGTAAACTCCAAAAGATACAGTCGCCGTAAGCTAACATCAATAAGCCTCACTAACGTTAATTATATACAAACAATAACCTCCCTTATCAGCACAGCCACAACAAACATACACACATACATT
Source organism: Homarus americanus (assembly GCF_018991925.1). NCBI lineage: Eukaryota > Metazoa > Arthropoda > Malacostraca > Decapoda > Nephropidae > Homarus > Homarus americanus. The sequence continues at coordinate 52,098 of NW_024726564.1, forward strand.
AATTACCTAATATTCTGCTTCCTCATATGAATATTACCGGGAAATATCTGGTGAGTATTAAATCGGTTGAATACGGTTTGTGAGAACGATTAATGGATTTATGTAAACAAACTGATACGACAACTATCCACGCAAGACGATATTGTTTTTTTTTGTATTGTCTCTTGTCATTCTATTCGTTATGTTGTTTTTTTTATCCTCTCTCTCTCTCTCTCTCTCTCTCTCTCTCTCTCTCTCTCTCTCTCTCTCTCTCTCTCAAAAAACTCATCCCTACACGTAAGAAAAAATTTATACAAATCATTACCGAAAACTTCAGAACGTAGCAACACTCGGCTTGTGCCTATATCCGGGGGTAAAATAGGCCCCAGAGCTATTAGGCCCCAGTTACAATAGGTCCCAGTTCTAATAGTCCCCAGTTTCAATAGGCCCCAGTTACAATAGGTCCCAGTTCTAATAGGCCCCAGTTTCAATAGGCCCCAGTTACAATAGGCCCCAGTTACAATAGGTCCCAGTTCTAATAGGATCCAGTTCTAATATGTCCCGGTTCTAATAGGCCCCAGTTTCAATAGGTCCCAGCTCTAATAGTCCCCAGTTACAATAGGTCCCAGCTCTAATAGTCCCCAGTTACAATAGGTCCCAGTTCTAATAGGCCCCAGTTTCAATAGGACCCAGTTCTAATAGGTCCCGGTTCTAATAGGTCCCGGTTCTAATTGGACCCAGCTCTAGTAGGCCCCACCTCTAATAGGGCCCAGTCTTAAAAGTTCCCAGCTTAACTTAATCTAACTGTTTCGAACCTAATTTAACCTAACCTAATCAAACCTAGCTTAACCTAACCTAACCAAACTGATCCTAAACTAACCTAACTTAATGTACCTCTAACCTAGCTTAACTTAATCAAACCAAACCAAACCTAACCTAACCAAAATTAACCTTCCAGCCTAACCCGACTAAACCAAACCCCTATCTAACGCAGCCAAACTTAACCTAATCTAACCTAGTTGAACTTAACCTAGCTTAACTTGATCTACCCCTAACTTAACACTAACTTAACCAAAGCAAACCTCGCCTAACTTAAACTAAACTAACTTAATGTAACCTAACTAAATCTATCCTAACCAAACTTAGCCAAACCAAACTAAACCATTTTAACTTAACTTAACCTAACTTAACCACACGTCATTCCAAAAAAAAAAAAAAAAATAATGAAAAAAAAACTTGAAAACTGAAAAGACTAAATTCGCGTAGTAACTTCTGCCTCACTCGTTCATTTGGCGATATTTGCGGGGTTAAAAATAGTGGACTGTATGATTTGGCGAAAGGTATATAGCCTCGCCAATACCTCTTTTTTGGGGTGGTGGGGGGGGTGGGGTGGTGGGGTGTTTGGGGTGGTGGGGGGGAGGGGGGTGGGGGTGGGCAATATTTACGACAAAGTTTAAACACATGAATTGGCGAATCAATATATGCTTTTTATTCGCCAAATCACGTATTACAACTGTGTTAATTATCAAGGACCAATTTCACACAGTAATTTGTGAAATACTTTGTAAATATGTAAATTATATATATATATTTTTTTTACAGTCATTCTTTGTCGTTTCTGCGCCATTTACACATATTTACAGGGTTTAAATTAGTGTTATTCACAATTTACAAGGGCCTAATTTGCTTTAATGACTCGTTATGTTGTGTTAATTTGTGTCATACTATAGTCATAAGTTAAAAATGTTGTTAATTTAGTAAAATATTTATAATTAGTTGTTGTTGTGTCTGTATCACCAACGAGTTATTTTGACTGAGTTAGGTTACTTTTGGTTGGGTTTGGTTAGGTTATGTTAGGTTGGGTTAGGTTAGGTTTGTATTTATACTTTCTTTATAAGTTATCATCATCATCTTCCCTTCTATGCCTCTTCCATCCGTCATCTCATTGCTCTATCCTCTCCTTTTCTCAGTAAACGTCGCCTCTCACTCTCTCTCTCTCTCTCTCTCTCTCTCTCTCTCTCTCTCTCTCTCTCCGTCTCTCTCTCTCTCTCTCTCTCCCTCTCTCTCTCTCTCTCTCTCTCTCTCTCTCTCCGTCTCTCTCTCTCTCTCTCTCTCTCTCTCTCTCTCTCTCTCTCTCTCTCTCTCTCTCTCTCTCTCTCTCTCTCTCTCTCTCTCTCTCTCTCTCTCTCTCTCTCTCTCTCTCACTGGCCAATGAGTAATGGGACCCAATTAGCCTCACAGTCTGGCCATAAAGATATTATTTTAACAGTAATTAAAAGAGAAATATAAAGAGCAGGAAATGAGGGAATTACTGAGATGTGATTCACTGTTATTAGTACAGGAGAGAATAAGACAGAGATGACGATAAAAGAGGTGGACGGGGGGAAAATGTGATGACTGACGAATAAAGAGAAGGTGATGATAAGTAAAGTAGAAAGAGAAGAAAATAGCTGATGATCTCTCTCTCTCTCTCTCTCTCTCTCTCTCTCTCTAAAAGTGAGAAAATGAGAAGAGAAAAAATGCAGAAGGAAGTGAGAGAGAAAATATCATGTGGGTTAACGAAGTGATGAACGAACAATTAGTGAAGAGTATGGAGAGGCCAATGGAAAGGTTAACGAACCGGTGTTAGAAAAATATACGGGATTAACGAAGCGTGGTTAGGGTTAACGAACTATCTATGGACACTGCTGGGGTAGTTTCAGGTCACGCTGTAAGCAAGTTCCATACGATTAACGAAGTGATTTTGCTGAACCTCATGTGTGTAACAGAATGGTTATGGATAGTGTCTTAGAACTAACGAAATGAACTTGAAGACATTTCAAGGTTTAACGAAATGATATTAAAGAAATTCAATAAGGTAAACGAAGTGATTAACGAACTATTTAGTAGTGGTGTGATACTTAGAAAACGAAATTATTAATGTGTGTGTGTGTGTGTGACTTCAATGCCAGACTTGGCAGAGATGGTAACATTAGGCAGGGAGCCATAGGGAGAAATGGACTCGGCAAGTGTAATCCCAACGGCCTACTCCTCCTCACCAAGTGTGCTGCACACAACCTCACTATCACCAATACCTTGTTTAGGCAGGCCGACAAGTTCAAGGGTTCGTGGCAACACCCACGATCCAAACACTGGCATCTCATTGACTACATAAATGTCAGAGAAAGAGATCACCGAGATGTCCTCATCATCCGAGCCATGGAGCCATGCGTGGCTCAGACCACTGTGACACTGATCATCGGCTCGTCACGTCAACCCAAAACGGCGAAGGCAACAAGCCTCCAGAAAAGGTATTAACACCAAGGTTCCAGCGGTAGCACATGCTTTCAGAGAGCAGTTCGAACATGGGTGATAAACAACCAGATAACAAACAACCCAAATCCGAGTGCCGGATTAGGTCCTATCAAAGTCGCCATCACAAAAACCTGCAACGAGACCCTTGGACAAGTCAAAAGAAAACACCAGGATTGGTTTAATGAAAACGACTCGGAAATCGAAGTACTCGTCAATAGTAAATGTGCTGCTTTCACTGACTGGCAGAACAACCCTAAGCCTGGGACCAAAGCTGTTACCTTCCACGAGAAGAAAGCGGCGGCCCGGCGCGAGCATCGCAAACTCTTTTTTCCATCTTCATGGCTGCCTTCCTAACTCATGCCAGTGTCAATTTAGTCGACGGGGTGGACATCGAGTAACGGATGTAATGTCTTTTCAACATAAGACTACTCCAGGCAGGAACAAAGGTGTCCGCAGCTTCCAATACTGAACTTCAGCATGCAGACGACCTCACCCTTGTTGCTCACACTGAATGCGACCTACAGGAGATCCTGAACACCTACGCAGATGTGTATGCACACTTCGGCCTTGAGGGAAATGTATGTAAGACTCAGATTCTCTTTCAGCCTGCCCCTGGTTCAGCCACACCTCCACCATCCATCCACCTTAACAGTACTACCCTCTCTAATGTTACCCACTTTCAGTATCTCGGCTCCCACCTGTCCATCACCGTGGACATCGATGAAGAGATTCAACATCAGATCAGATATGCATTTCAAATATTTGGCAGACTCTGTACCCGTGTCTTCAGCTGTACAAATTTGCACGCATAACGGGCAGTGGTCCTCCCCACCCTGCTATATGGCAGTGAGACATGGGTCACATAAAGGAGTCACCTCAAGGCACTTGAAAACTTTCACCAACGTAGTCTACATTCCATCCTCCGAGTTAGCTGGGAAGACAAGAGAAGACATGCCAATATTCTTGCTGACACAAACTGTAGGAGCATCGAGGCTACCATTATCCATGAACAACTACGCTGGACTGGCCATGTTACCAGCATGGACAACAGTAGACTGCCACAGCAGTTACTTTACAGTCACCTAACGAATAGTAAACGTAACGTTGGCGGGCATCTGAAAAGGTATAACGATAGTCTTAAGACAAACCTGAAAAAGTGCTAAATCGACCCCTCACTTGGGAGACGATCACTCCATACCGTAATGCTTGAAAGAGCACCAGACGAGGTGTATACTTTCGAATTAGCACACTGCATAATAAGGCAGACATGCACCAACGCCGAAAAAACACTGCCGCCGCCCCTCCCGCACTAGATGTAGCCCTCCACATGTGCAACATCTGTGATAAACACTGCCGGTCCCGTATCGGCCTCTTTAGTCACCTCAAAACTCACCAACCTAGGTGACATCCTTAATAACTCATATCATTGTATCGTAGCTGGATGATCGTCATACTCGATTCCGAGTGACAGCAAAGTAGTAGTAGTAGTAGTAGTAGTAGAGTGTGTGTGTGTGTGTGTATGTGTGTGTATCAGTTTGTATGTGTGTATACACGGTGTATTTGAGTCTTTTGTGTATTTGCATAAGCGAATTGGTGTATGTTTATTTGCTTGTGTCAACACGTGTATGTAAACAAACCCATTACTGCTACAACGAAATGTGATTACCTGTCTGGATATCGACACACACACACACACACACACACACACACACACAAATGCGTGTATGTTACCAGATTCAATTTTGATAACTGTGATGGTAGAAACGTTGTTGATGGTGATGGTGGTGATGATAGTACAATGATAATTATAATGAACGGGTGGTGGTGATGACTGTGATGGTGGTGATAGTATAATAATAATGATGGTGGTGATGACTATGATGGTGGTGATGATGGTGGTGATGACTGTGATGGTGGTGGTGATGATGGTAGTGATGACTATGATGGTGGTGATGATGATGGTGACACTAATGTTGAATTTATGCTCTGGTATTCTTTTTATATTCTCCTGCTTCACCTTCTTATCCTTTCTCTTCTTTTCCTAATTCTTCTATCTCCCTTTTCTTCTCCTTCTATATCTTCTTCTCCTTCTATATCTTCCTCTTCTTCTTCGTCACACAGCTAACACTCAGGGGACAAAATCCACAGTTACTTTTTTTTTTTCTTATCTCGACTTTCCACTCGCGTTTCCCCAAGCCCAAATAAGAGATCATTTTAACAACTATTGTTTACTAAGGTACCTGAACTTTGTATGTCTAAATAATAGTTTAATCCATGGCCTATTGTTTGCTATAAGAACAAAACATCTTAGGGCTATTGTTTGCATAATGAACTTTAATTTAAACTCTAAATGATAGTTTAGTAGCTATTGTTTAATATGCAAATCTATTTCAAAGTGAAAATGATAGTTTAGTGTATTATTTGTTTAAGGAATTCGATTTTAAATTATAAATAATAGTTGTGTTAACTGTTTCCGAATGAAAATAACTCCAAAAACGAATAAAAAATAGTGTTCTTTTGCTATCACATTTAAAGAAAAAAAAATAGCCCCCAAAAATAGCTTCCCTCTTTTTACCATTAACTCAAACCCGCAAACAAACAAAAAACTTAATTTAAGCTTTCTACGTCACTGTAAATTTAAGCTTTTAAATAATAGTTCATTTTAAGCTTGGCTGGGCTTTTGTTTGATGTTTGGGAGGCGATTAAGCACACTTTTGTAGCGGGTTTTTAACTTCTAGTATAGGGCCCGATAATTGACTTGCTTAACACTGTACTGTCTTCACGCGATGACCTGTGTGACAAGGGACCATAAAGACTGTTTTGTATATCTTGTTCTTCATCCTTTTGTCGTTCTTCCTCTTGTTGTTATTTTTGTTCATATTATTATTAATTATACAACCACAAGCACGAAACACGAACCAAAAAAAACACAAACAGACACAAACAAAAACAGAGAGAGAGAGAGAGTGTGTGTGTGTGTGTGTGTGTGTGTGTGTGTGTGTGTGTGTGTTGTAGTGGACGGGTCTTAAACTAAGGCGGGGCATGAGAAACTATCGTGTGACTCTGTTCTTGAGTACGAAATATTTTTTTCTGGTCTCTGGTCAAACTTGAATTGTGTGATCCCTTGACGGTCGTGAGTACAAGTGAGTGAGAGGAAGGGGTAGAGGGAGGGAGGAGAAGGAAGGAGAAAGAGCAGTAGGGAAGAGAAAGGAAGGAGGAGGAGGAGGAGGGTGTAAAGGTGAATAAAGGGAAGATGGTAAAGGAGGTGGTAATATGGAGGATAAAGCAAAGGAGAACGATGATGATGAGGTGGAGATGGAGGAAGAAAATGAGGATAGAGGAGAAAAAGATGAAGAAAGGAACAGAAGATGGAATAGGAGGAGAAATAGAAGAAAAAAGCGTAGACAAAAATGGTAATATAGATAGGTAAGGAAAGATCTTGTGCAATAATAAATAACAGAAAAGTTTAATCCATGACCCTTGATGGCAACACTGGGAGTTGAACACACCTTCCTGTAATTGGTGGCAGCGGTTGGATCTGAACCTAGTGTTAACAATAGTGGCAATGATAGGACTGTATTCCATGCCCTCAGTATTTGTTGACACCGGTGGAATCTGAATCCATGCTCTATAAATTGGTGGCAGGAGTGGGATTTGAATGCATTTCCATGACATTGGAGGCAGTGGTGGGATTGAAACTTGTGCCCTAGATAATGGTGGGATTGTAAAGACTGCCTTCAACATTGGTGGCAGTGGTGGCAATGTAACTACTACTGTACCATTGACATTGGTGGCAGAGGTGGGATTGAACCAGGACTTCCATATATCTTGTTGGCACTACACAAGCAGGGACTGATGGTGTCACAGAGGGAACAAACACATAATCTCTCTCTCTCTCTCTCTCTCTCTCTCTCCTCTCTCTCTCTCTCTCTCTCTCTCTCTCACAGTACCCTGACTGAACCATGAATGAGTAAAACACAACTGCTACACTCAACACTACACAGGTTCTGGGGGAAGGTGTGGTTTTTTGCTACTGGCAGAACTAGATACAAAAAATATTTATAAAAAAAAATCCAACACAAGCAATGTAAATACTCACACACACACACTCACACACACACACACACACACACACACACACACACACACACACACACACACACAAAATGAAGTGTTTTCTCTCTATCGCTCTTATTCATGATGCTCTCTTCCCCCCTTCCTCTCCTCCAAACCCAGACCTTCTTTTAATGTAATAATTTCACCAGTGACAGTCAGTCTCTTATTCAACCCCTCTCTCTCTCTCTCACATTTGTTTATCATGACCATTATATTTCTTGTTGTTATTGTTGATATTTGTTGGGTAGCATCAGTAATGTCTAATTACCGGTACTGTACGTGTTATGTATCAGCTACCGGTACTGTACGTTTATGTATCCAGCTACCGGTACTGTACGTGTTATGTATCCAGCTACCGGTACTGTACGTGTTATGTATCCAGCCACCGGTACTGTACGTGTTATGTATCCAGCTACCGGTACTGTACGTGTTATGTATCCAGCTACGGTACTGTACGTGTTATGTATCCAGCTACCGTACCGTACGTATGTATCCAGCTACCGGTACTGTACGTGTTATGTATCCAGCTACCGGTACTGTACGTGTTATGTATCCAGCTACCGGTACTGTACGTGTTATGTATCCATACCGGTACTGTACGCGTTATGTATCCAGCTACCGGTATGTACGTGTTATGTATCCAGCTACCGGTACTGTACGTGTTATGTATCAACTACCGGTACTGTACGTATTGTATCCAGCTACCGGTACTGTACGCTTATGTATCCAGCTACCGGTACTGTGCTTATGTATCAGCTACCGGTACTGTACGTGTTATGTATCCAGCTACCGGTACTGTACGTGTTATGTATCCAACTACCGGTACTGTACGTATTATGTATCCAGCTACCGGTACTGTACGTGTTATGTATCCAACTCACCGGTACTGTACGTGTTATGTATCCAGCTACCATTACTGTACGTGTTATGTATCCAACTACCGGTACTGTACGTGTTATGTATGTTTCTCCGGAGTAACTATGCTGAAAAAAGTTATAGTGCTCATAGTGTTATATGTCTATGTTCATTATAATAACACCTACATATGTTATTATGTTCACTTGTAATGTTCAACCTTGTTATTCTTCTTAAGGTTATCTATCTTCCATCTTTATTTCTATTATTTCATCTCCCTTTCTACTTCTTCATTCCCCTCTCCCTCACCCGTCCCTCTATCTCACTAGGTATCTCTCTCCTGTGTGACAATCTAACATTTATTGACTCTCTCCAACCCTACTTCTCATTCTTCTCTCCTTCGCACTTCAGTTTCTTCCTCCTTCTCTTATTCCCTTATTTCTTCCATCTAACTCCTCCTCTTCTTCCCTTCTCTCTCTCTCTCTCTCAAGCATCAACACACACATCACACCCAAATATAACCCTTATACACTTCAACAATAAGAAACAAAATGCTATCATCATCTTTCTGCAACACATGTAACCCTTATTATCCTCCGTTATAAGGGTGATACTAGCATAAATATATAAGAAATCCCCCTTATTAGGTATTTACACCCCTATTTACTGTTATAATAGAGGCGATAACGATTAGGAATGGTTATTTTAGATAAATTGGAGGCATTTTAATTCTTATTTACCCTACAATAGAGGGGATAATTATTTGAAAATATTTAAGATACCTTATAAGAGGTATTTTAACTCCAATTTACCCCTACAATAAAGGCGATAAAGATAAAAAAACGGTTATAATAAATTAGAGAGAAGTATTTTAATCCCTATTCCCTTACGGTAAAGACGATAATGATTGAAAATGATAATGACATCATAAAGCATTTTCACCCTTGTGCCTCTAAACACAAGGTGAAAATAGTTCAGAAAATAAAAAGAAACATAAGGTAATTTCACCCCTATGTACTCCCTAACAAAGGTTATTATGGTGTGTGTGTGTGTGTGTGTGTGGTGTGTGTGTGTGTGTGTGTGTGTGTGTGTGTGTGTGTGTGTGTGTGTGTGTGTGTGTGTGTGTGTGTGTGTGTGTGTGTGTGCGCGCCATAATACGAGACTAGCGCCATAACAGTACTACAACACAACACACCATAACAGTACTACAACACAACACACCATAACACCAGTACTACAACAACACACCATAACACCAGTACTACAACACAACACACCATAACACCAGTACTACAACACAACACACCATAACACCAGTACCTAACACACACAACACACCATAACACCAGTACTACAACACAACACACCATAACAACAGTACTACAACACAACACACACCATAACACCAGTACTACAACACAACACACCATAACACCAGTACTACAACACACCACAACAACAGTACTACAACACAACACACCATAACACCAGTACTACAACAAAACACACCATAACACCAGCACTATAACACAACACACCATAACACCAGTACTACAACACAACACACCACTAACACCAGTATACAACACAACACACCATAACACCAGTACTACAACACAACACACCATAACACCAGTACTACAACACACCATAACAACAGTACTACAACACACCATAACACCAGTACTACAACACAACACACCATAACACCAGCACTAACACATATAACACCAGTACTACAACACAACACCATAACACCAGTACTACAACACAACACAGCATAACACCAGTACTACAACACACCATAACAACAGTACTACAACACAACACACCATAACACCATTACTAACACAACACACCATAACACAGCACTATAACACAACACACCTACGTATACAACACAACACACCACAGTACTACAACACAACACACCATAACACCAGCACTATACACAACACAACACAACACACCATAACACCAGCACTATAACACAACACAAAACACAACACACCATAACACCAGACACTATAACAACACAACACAACACACCCATAACACCAGTACTACAACACAACACAACACACATAACACCAGTACTATAACACAACACAACACATCATAACACCAACTACAACACAACACACCATAACACCAGCACTATAACACAACACAACACAACACAACACAACACAACACAAGCATCATCGCTATATACAGATAAAATAAAGAAGTCTGTCTATTGTCTGTGTGTCCGCACGAGAATCTCGGAAACTACTTTACCGATCTGTAGTGATGATGGATGGTGTTATATGTAGTGATGATGGATGGTGTTATATGTAGTGATGATGGATGGTGTTATATGTAGTGATGATGGATGGTGTTATATGTAGTGATGGATGGTGTTATATGTAATGATGGATGGTGTTATATGTAGTGATGATGGATGGTGTTATATGTAACGATGATGGATGGTGTTATATGATCGATGATGGATGGTGTTATATGTAATGATGATGGATGGTGTTATATGTAGCGATGATGGATGGTGTTATATGTAATGATGGATGGTGTTATATGTAGCGATGATGGATGGTGTTATATGTAGTGATGATGGGTGGTGTTATATGTAGTGATGATGGGTGGTGTTATATGTAGTGATGATGGATGGTGTTATATGTAAGTGATGATGGATGGTGTTATATGTAATGATGATGGATGGTGTTATATGTAGTGATGATGGATGGTGTTATATGTAGTATTGATGAATGATGTTATATGGCGATGATTAAACAATAAAATAATAACAGTTTAATGCTAAAAAATATACATTGCTGTACCGTTGTAGTGAAAAACATGGTGGAACTTACATACCGTTAATGAACTATTGATGGAAGAAGAAGTTTTGGGGACTGAACAGTGAGACAATGTGGAGCCTCCCGGAGGATGGCGTCCTACCGTGGCCTAGCGGATGGGCGTTTCTGCCAGTAACACTATAAAACCAACACCATTACGTCATACAGGAAATATGTGGCAATTACAGTGTTGGGGGCTGGGCAAGGTGCCCTCGACCCCCCCCCTCCACACACCGGCCTTCCTTCCGTCCTCCCACAGGCCTCCTCCCACCCCCCCACTGGCCTCCCTCCTCCCCACCCCCACCCACTGGCCTTCCCTCCCCACACTGGCCTCCTTCCCGTCCTCCCCACAGGCCCTCCTCCCCACCCCCCACTGGCCTTCCTTCCCTCCTCACCCCCCACACACTGGCCTCCTCCCCACCTCCCACCCACACACCTTCTTCCTCCTCACACAGCCCTCCTTCCCACCCCCTCCCTCCACACACTGGCCCCTCCCCACCCCCCTCCCCTCCCCTATAGGACTTGGAACGCCACTTCCCATTGTCCCAGAATTACCACCGGGCAGCACCACTCCACCACCCAGCACCAGGGTAAGGTTTCTATCCCCTCTCCCCCCAGAGCTGTTTTCTATGAAATTTATTCTGGTTCCCCATATTCTATTTTTTCTTCTGCTTGGCCTTTGTAGTCCTCCTTCTACAATCTTCATAGTTAAGCAATATACTGTACATATACCTCATTACCTTCAGTTAATTCTAATGTAAACTGATGGATATTGAACAAATTATTATTATTATTAAGCTCTCGTTCATTCTTCACAAGTAATTAACACAGTTGTCTGTTACAGGTGTACAGCCCAACCCACCGTCACACTGTCAAGGTAAAAATCAATTAGAGATAAGCAGAGGTTTGTTTATTTAGTGAGGTATAGAGTGAACTAGTGTATTGTGTGATGGTGTTATTGTTTAGCATGGAAGTTGTTATTAAAATTATTATTATTATTACCACACGATTACCATTATCATAACTTATCAATGTTGTTTAGTTTTACAAATCATTACGATTAATATCATTATTAATATTATCAATAAGTCGTATTAACAAGAAAACCAGGTGAAATTAGAATATTTACGTACTTGAGATATCTATTTACTAAGGTACATAGTCATCAGAGGCGAATATTTATTTACCAGTGAAAGTACATCTTTATTAGGGGGCTACATTTTTAATCAGGGGTACATTTTTAACCAAGGTACATTTTTAACCGGGGGTACACTTTTAACGAGGTGTATATTTTTAACGAGGGTATATATTTAACGAGGGGTACATTTTTAACGAGGGTACACTTTTAACGAGGGGTATATTTTTAACGAGGGTATATATTTAACGAGGGGTACATTTTTAACGAGGGTACATTTTTAACGAGGGTATATATTTAACGAGGGTATATATTTAACAGTACATTTTTAACGAGGGTATATATTTAACGAGGGTACATTTTTAACGAGGTACATTTTAACAAGATATATTTTAAACAGGTTGTACATTCTTAACGAAAATTATTTCAACAATAAGATGTGTATATAAAGTGGGAAACGTGGATATGACAAATCTTGATAACACCACACAGTATAAAGGGGGAAACAATGGAGCACCTTAGTCTTTCGTCTATATTCAAAACATCTTCAGAGGTGTTTTATTGCCTATGGAGTTAACGGTAAGGGAGGGAAGGACGGAGAGAGGAGAGAAAGGAAGGCAAGAATGTGATGGGAGCAAGGGAGAAGAAGAGAGAAAGGGAGATTGGGGTATAGGGGGATGGGGTGTAGGGGTGGGGTGTAGGAGGGTGGGGTGTGGGGGTTGGGTGTGGGGTTGGGGTGTGGGGGTTGGGGTGTGGGGGTGGGGTGTGGGGTGGGGTGTGGGGGTGGGGGTGTGGGGGGGTGGGGTGTGAGGGGGTTGGGTGAGGGGTGGGGTGTGGGGTGGGGTGTGGGTGGTTGGGGTGGGTGTGGGGGTGGGGTGTAGGGGTGGGTGTGGGTGGTTGGGGTGGGGTGTGGGGGGTGGGGTGTGCAGGGGGTGGGGGTGGGGTGTGGGGTGGTGTGGGGGTGGGGTGTGGGGGGTGAGGGGTGTGAGGGGTGGGGTGTGGGTGGTTGGGTGGGGTGTGGGGGTGGGGTGTGGGGTGGGGTGTGGGGGGTGGGTGTGGGGGTGGGGTGTGGGGGGGGGTGGGGTGTGGGGGTGGGGTGTGGGGAGGGTGGGGGTGTGGGGGGGGGGGTTGTGAGAGGGTGGGGTGTGGGGTGTGAGGGGTAGGAGGGGTGGGGTGTGGGAGGGTGGGGTGTGGGGGTGGGGTGTGGGGTTGGGAGGTGGGTGTGGGGTAGGTGTGGGGGTTGGGGTGTGGGGTGTGGGGTTGAGTAGGGGTGGGGTGTGGGGGGTGGGGTGTGGGGGTGGGGTGTGGGGGGGTGGGGTGTGGGGGTGGGGTGTGGGGGTGGGGTGTGGGGTGGGGTGAGGTGTGGGGTTGTGGGTGTGGGGGTGGGGTGTGGGGGTGGGGTGTGGGGTGGGGTGTGGGGATGGGGTGTGGGGGTGGGGTGTGGGGGTGGGGTGTGGGGGTGGTATGGGAGATTGGGTGTAGGAGTGGGGTGTAGGAGGATGGGGTGTGGGGGTGGGGTGTAGGGGGTGGGGTGTGGGTGGAGTAGGGTGTGGGGTGTGAGGTGTGGGGGGTGGGGTGTGGGGGGTGGGGTGTGGGGTGGGGTGTGGGGTGGGGTGTGGGGTGGGGTGTGGGGGTGGGTGTGGGGGTGGGGTGTGGGGGTGGGGTGTGGGGGTTGGGGTGTGGGGGTGGGGTGTATGGGGCAGGGAGAGAGGTTGTAGGGGGGGTGAGGGGTGTGGGGATGGGGTGTGGGGGGTGAGGTGTAGGGGGTGGGGTGTGGGGGCTATATTTCACCTAAAATATATAACATGAATATGTTACTTGTCTCTCCTTATATATCCTTTCCTCATGGATATATTTCGTCTCTTGATGGTAAAATTCTTCTTTTTGATAATATATTATGTCCTGGTGGAGGAGCTTTCAACAGGGTACATATTTAATGGCTGTGAGTTACATACATGCCCCCCCCTCTCCTCCCCTCCCTCACTGCACTTGACTCACCCACAAAGTACATTTATTACAGGGGTATACCCTGTAATAAAGGTACATATATTACAGGGGTATACCTATGCCACGGGGGTACATTTGTTATGGTATTTATCTCTTATTGGGGTAATTATATAATGGGGGTACTTCTGTCACCTGATACACTTTTAATGATTTTTTATGTATCATGAAAGTTCATATCTAAAGGTACTATTGCTACCAGGTACATTATCATGAGATACGTTATCAGAGGGTACGCACTTGTCATGGGGGTACATTCATCACGGAGTACGTTTATCAGCGGTACCCTTCTTACGATATTAACTTACGATGGGAAAGGTCGGGGTTTGCAGTGCTTAATAAAGATGCCAATAAGTTTTAAAAAGATTAAATGATGAATACTGAAGAGATGTTCCTTACTGGGAGTGTAGAGAGAGTAGCCAGAGGGAGAATGTGAATATATAACGGACTAATGAGGGTATTTCTCTCACGGTGTACATATTTACTGGGAAGGAGAATGAAGGGATAATGTTTATTTCGAAGCAGTCAAGTTTAGGGTGGTAACTGAAATTGTGTTTACTGTGACAAGTAATAGACTGAGGAGGAGGAGAGAGAGAGAGAGAGGGGGTACTTTTGTAACGGTAGAAGGGGGTGGATATATATTCGAGGGTAGATATTTCACGATGGATGTTACCCATCGTGAAATTATGACAGGTTATGATACTAATTGGTTTTTAAAAGGATCAAATTGTTTTTTCCTTTGGAGTTATTTCAATTGTTATTCACCATTTCACCACTTATCAGCTTTACTAGTCGTTCAGGCTTTTATTCATTCTCTCTCTCTCTCTCTCTCTCTCTCTCTCTCTCTCTCTCTCTCAGTAATATCACCAGGAATGCAGGTCAGTAATTACACGGAGGGAGAAGCTGCATATAACTCGCTTCTACAACCAAGATGTAATAATGGCCCTGGGGCAAGTGTGTCTGTGGTGATAAGTGTTTATAAATTGTGTCTGTGGTGATAAGTGTTTATAAGTGTGTCTGTGGTGATAAGTGTTTATAAGTGTGTCTGTGGGGATAAGTGTTTATAAGTGTGTCTGTGGTGATAAGTGTTTATAAGTGTGTCTGTGGGGATGTGTTTAAAGCGATAAGTGTTTATAAGTGTGTCTCTGTAAGTGTTTATAAGTGTGTGGGGATGTGTTTTATAAGTGTCTGTGGGGATAAGTGTTTATAAGTGTGTCTGTGGGGATAAGTGTTTATAAGTGTGTCTGTGGGGATAAGTGTTTATAAGTGTGTCTGTGGGATAAGTGTATATGTGTCTGGGGATAAGTGTTATAAGTGTGTCTGGGGGATAAGTGTTTATAAGTGTGTCTGTGGGGATAAGTGTTTATAAAGTGTGTCTGTGGGATAAGTGTTTATAAGTGTGTCTGTGGGGATAAGTGTTTATAAGTGTGTCTGTGGGGATAAGTGTTTGCATGTGTGTCTGTGGGTAAGTGTTTATAAGTGTGTCTGTGGGGATAAGTGTTTATAAGTGTGTCTGTGGGGATAAGTGTTTTTATGTGTCTGTGGTGATAAGTGTGTTTATATAAGTGTGTCTGTGGTGATAAGTGTTTATAGTGTGTCTGTGGGATAAGTGTTTATAATGTGTCTGTGGTGATAAAGTGTTTATAAGTGTGTCTCTGGGATAAGTGTTTTATAAGTGTGTCTGTGGATGTTTATAAGTGTGTCTCTGGGGATAAGTGTTTCTAAGTGTGTCTGTGGGGATAAGTGTTTATCAGTGTGTGGGGATAAGTGTTTATAAGTGTGTCTGTGGAGATAAGTGTTTATAAGGTGTGGGGATAAGTGTTTATAAGTGTGTCTGGGGATAAGTGTTTATAAAGTGTGTCTGTGGGGATAAGTGTTTATAAGTGTGTCTGTGGGGATAAGTGTTTATAAGTGTGTCTGTGGAGATAAGTGTTTATAAGTGTGTCTGTGGGGATAGATGTTTATAAGTGTGTCTGTGGGATAAGTGTTTAAAGGTGCTGTGGGGATAATGTTTATAGAAGTGTCTGGGGATAAAGTGTTTATAAGTGTGTCTGTGGGATAAGTGTTTATAAGTGTGTCTGTGGGGATAAGTGTTTATAAAGTGTGTCTGTGGGGATGAGTGTTTATAAATAGTGTCTGTGGGATAAGTGTTTATAAGTGTGTCTGTGGAGATAAGTGTTTATAAGTGTGTCTGTGGAGATAAGTGTTTATAGTGTGTCTGTGGTAAGTGTTTATAAGTGTGTCTGTGGGATAAGTGTTTATAGGTGTGTCTGTGGGATAAGTGTTTATAAGTGTGTCTGTGGGATGATAAGTGTTTATAAGTGTGTCTGTGGGGATAAGTGTTTATAAGTGTGTCTGTAGGGAAAAGTGTTTATAAGTGTGTCTGTGGTGATAAGTGTTTATAAGTGTGTCTGTGGGATAAGTGTTTATAAGTGTCTGTGAGATAAGAAAGTGTATGTTTATAAGTGTGTCTGTGGGGATAAGTGTTTATAAGTGTCTGTAGGGATAAGTGTTTATAGTGTGTAGGGATAAGGTTTATAGGTGTTGGGGATAGTGTTTATAAGTGTGTCTGTGGGGATGTGTTTATAAGTGTGTCTGTGGGGATAGTGTTTATAAGTGTGTCTGTGGGGATAAGTGTTTATAGGTGTGTCTGTGGGATAAGTGTTTATAAGTGTGTCT
The DNA here is from genome assembly GCF_018991925.1 of Homarus americanus. Taxonomy (NCBI): domain Eukaryota; kingdom Metazoa; phylum Arthropoda; class Malacostraca; order Decapoda; family Nephropidae; genus Homarus; species Homarus americanus. Next base: position 69,012 of record NW_024726564.1, read on the forward strand.
GTGGGGATAAGTGTTTATAAAGTGTGTCTGTGGGATAAGTGTTTATAAGTGTGGAGATAAGTGTTTATAAGTGTGTCTGTGGGGATAAGTGTTTATAAGTGTGTCTGTGGGGATAAGTGTTTTATAAATGTGTCTGTGGGGATAAGTGTTTATAAGTGTGTCTGTGGGATAAGTGTTTATAAATTGTCTGTGAGATAAGTGTTTATAAAGTGTGTCTGTGGGGATAAGTGTTTATAAAGTGTGTCTGTGGGGATAAGGTGTTTATAGAATGTGTCTTGGGGATAAGTGTTTATAAGTGTGTCTGTGGGGATGATGTTTTATAAGTGTCTGTGGGGATAAGTGTTTATAGGAGTGTGTCTGTGGGGATAAGTGTTTATAAGTGTCTGTGGGGATAAGTGTTTATAAAGTGTGTCTGTGGGGATAAGTGTTTATAAGTGTCTATGGGATAAGTGTTTATAAGTGTGTCTGTGGAATAAGTGTTTATAGGTGTGTCTGTGGGGATAAGTGTTTATAAGTGTGTCTGTGGGGATAAGTGTTTATAAGTGTGTCTGTGGAGATAAGTGTTTATAAGTGTGTCTGTGGGGATAAGTGTTTATAAGTGTGTCTGTGGGATAAGTGTTTAAAAGTGTGTCTGTGGGGATAAGTGTTTATAAAGTGTCTGTGGGGATAAGTGTTTATAAGTGTGTCTGTGGGGATAAGTGTTTATAAGTGTCTGTGGTGATAAGTGTTTATAGAGTGTGTCTCTGGGGATAAGTGTTTATAAGTGTGTCTCTGTGGGGATAAGTGTTTATAAATTGTCTCTGGGATAAGTGTTTATAAGTGTGTCTGTAGGGGATAAGTGTTTATAAGTGTGTCTGTGGAGATAAGTGTTTATAAGTGTGTCTGTGGGATAAGTGTTTATAAATTGTGTCTGTGGGGATAAGTGTTTATAAGTGTGTCTGTCGGGATAAGTGTTTAAAGTGTGTCTGTGGGGATAAGTGTTTATAAGTTTCTGTGGGTACGTGTTTATAAAGTGTGTCTATGGAGATAAGTGTTTATAAGTGTGTCTGTGGGGATAAGTGTTTATAAATTGTGTCTGTGGGGATAAGTGTTTATAGAGTGTGTGGTGATAAAGTGTTTATAGAGTGTGTCTGTAGGGGATAAGTGTTTATAAGTGTGTCTGTGGGGATAGGTGTTTATAAGTGTCTGTGGGGATAAGTGTTTATAAGTTGTCTGTGGATAAGTGTTTATAGGTGTGTCTGTGGGGATAAAGTGTTTATAAGTGTCTGTGGAGATAAGTGTTTATAGAATTGTGTCTGTGGGGATAAGTGTTTATAAGTGTGTCTGTGGGAGGATAAGTGTTTATAAGTGTGTCTGTGGAGATAAGTGTTTTATAAGAGTGTGTCTGTGAGGATGGGGTGTTTATAAGTGTGTCTGTGGTGATAAGTGTTTATAAGTGATCCCTTTCTCTTCCTCTCCACCCCTTTCCCTCCTTCCTTCATCCCCTCTCTCTCTCTCTCTCTCTCTCTCTCCTCTCTCTCTCCTCTCCCAACCCCCCTCCTTCTCCCCTTCACCTCCACACGTTCATAATTCTTCCCTCTCTAGTTTTCCTCTCTCTCCCTAACCTCCACTCATCACATATTTCTCCTTTCCCCCTCTTCTATCCATTATCATGACTTGCTTCTCATCATCATCATCATCATCATCATCATAATATAATAATAACAATAATAATAATAATAGAAAAAGACCAACAATAAAACAAAAAATGAAGTTAAAACCAAACACACACACACACACACACACACACACACACTACCCACACACACACACAAACACACACACACACACACACACACACACACACACACACACACACACCTCAGGTTATGGAATTCACAGCTCCTCAGCGTCTCATAGACAACAAACTAAATTGGAAACCACACGTGTGATGAAGTTGTCAAATCCTCCAGTTTCCATCTCCACCTCCTCCGCCGACTCAAGTCCTCAGGTTCCTGCACCAGGCTCCTCCCAGTGTTTACACAACATTCACTTCTTCCCAAGTTCACCTATGCCTCCCCACCTGGTCTTCCCTCCTAAATGCCACACAACATGGAAAAGCACCTATTAAAAGTCACAAAAAGAGGGCATGCAAGATTCTCTCCCTTCCTGCTCACATATCAAGAAGCGCTCAGCACACTGACCCTTTCGACTCTCACAGCCATCACCGACCCTCATCTGCAAATTTGTGAAGCTACACCATCCTCGACACCACAGCTCCTACTACCACCTGAGATCCTAGTCGAGAATTGCTGTTTCGACACCACAACCGCATCAACGCGTGCACGAACTGATCCTTATAGAACAAGCCAGTCCCAACCATTATAAAATTATCAATAACTTGTAATAGACCAATGTATTACTCTGATAAACACTACCTCCTTTTGTCACTATATTTAAAATGAACTGTAGTTTGAGCTTTTCCCCATCTAGTTGTATATATCTTATTTATATCACTTATACTTGTATAATATTGTAATTGAAACCCTTCCCCAAATATGTAACGCTGCATATTTTCAGCCTTCTGGCTGTAAAGTTCTTTCAATAAACCGTTAATTGTATTATTTATTATTATTATTACACACACACACACACAACTACTTTGTTGTCACTCGGAATCATGAGTATGACTGATCATCAGCTATGATACAATACGGAATTAATAAAGGATGTCAGAGAGGCCGATATGGGACCGGCAGGGTCGTTCACAAATATCTGCATGCCTCGGTATACAGATAATTGTGAACAGTTACGATCCATAGCATGTTGATATAATGTATGACACTTTACATAGCCACACAGTTTAAAGAGATGCCATCAGTTCCTTCAATATATTGCCAATATTTGTGTAAAGCGTAGTCTCGCCCAAATGTATCATATAGCAGAAGCCTTACCATAAGTAGAACTTGTAGAATTCAAAACTCGAACATAGTAATGTTTCAAACTACTACTGCCGTTGTTTGATTTTCGAATATTAGCCATTTCCCATTGCTGTCAAAGTTTTTACCACTCCAGATTTATTCTTTTAATACCTAAATACAATCGTATTCTACAATTTCTTTGCCACACCTTGCTTGAATCAAATCATCAGCACCCATTCATATAAATACCACAATGAGCAATACATGTTGCCTTCTAG
>NW_024726565.1:0-17418 GCF_018991925.1 Homarus americanus
GCCCCTTCTCCTCGTCCATGCCTACACCTGACCTATCTCACCTGACTACCATTACCTCCTGGACCACAGACACCCAGACTAAACTCAATCCTGCCCGAACACCACAGACACCCAAAAACAAAATGGCAGCCCATCCCCCCACAAACCTAGTAATACGGACCCCTGTATCAAAGAGGAAGAACACCTCTCCGCTCTCTACCTACACACCTGACAGCAAAAAAAAATATACAATCCACACATCCAACAAAATCGATAAAAAATAAAATCTATTGCCCACTCCCCCAAAGAAAACAGGAGACAACCCCGATACGATCCTTGCACACTCCCCTCTCTCCCCCACACTGTCACGTCATCGCCCATCCCTCACCTACATACACCACACACAGACCACGCTCACAGTCACCCGACAACTTCAGTATCATCCCTGCACCCCAGATTTTCAATTTCATATAAGTAACCAAGAACAAACTTGACACACCCACACTAACATGATCACCATTATGCAATTCAACTGTAGAGTATATCATTCAAATCATTCAAACAGACACGTCATATCTCTCTCTCCACCTACTAGAACACAACCCAGACATTCTCCTCCTTAACTCAATATACACAAACACCAAAATCAAACACTTCGGCTACACAAGCAGACAGTCACCCAACGAACTACACGAGGGCGTAGCAATCCTCATCAGATCCTCCATCAAACACGAATTCATCACCGACTTTGCTTTCAGACACTTCATGGCAGCCAAGATTGACACTCAACGCGGACAGATAATCATTTGCACAACATACTCAAGACCAAACACACTTATTCCCTTCACAGACCTAAACTCCATCTTTAACAACACACACCTACCTGTAGTACAAATGGCCGACCTTAATGCACATCACACTGCATTCCAACACAACCACACCGACCCCCACGGCCAACAAATACACACTCTGGTCACACACAAAAACCTTCACCACATTGGACCTTTCTTCCCCACATTCTTCTCTACTCACGGCAAAGGCACACCAGACATAGACATCAGACACTAACACCCTTGCCCTCCAATTCCAACACTACATTACACCCGGCCACCTATCAGGCTCAGACCACATACCCATCACACTTCACCTCTCCAACAATCCCATCCTCCTCCCAACACCCACACCTCAATACCAGTATCAACACGCAGACTGGAATGCCTTCCAAACCACACTCTCTGAACAACAATACGGATTCAACCTCGAACACCAACCCACAAGGAAGATTGAGGAAACCTGGACACAACTCTTTAACACTATCACCGCCATAGCAGATACCCATATTCCAAAACACCATTTCAAGAGAAAATACTCCTTCACTCCCTCCATAAGAACTCAACGTCTACTTCACTGCTACAGGTCGCGATTCGAAATAAAGAAACTTAACCTCACACCAGTACACGCAGACATCTCCACACTAAGAACACGCATCATCCACAGCCTCCGACACGACCATGAAGTTCACTGGGGAAAACTCGTAGAGGCCGTCCAGCAACATAGAACACATAACCCCCGAGAGTTTTGGCAAAGGATCGCTAAGCCCCCCTTCGAATACCTACTACCAAACGGTAGGAAAATCAAGGAGCCAGCAGACGTAGCACAAACACAAAAACAACACTGGGAACACATTTTCCACCCACACCCCCCCACCCACCACACAACAAAGGCACATCTAAAACCACATAAACAACATCACCACACAAATGCAAACACTACACGACAGAACAACTCCTGATAACACAATAGATACCTCCACACACACACGGAACCACATCCTCACTGCTCCTTTCACCCCAACAGAAGTCAAACAAGCACTTGACAGAACCAAAATGAAATCACCAGGCGACAGCAACATAGGTCAAGCAATCCTGAAGCACCTGCCCCCAGAAACAGTCACAGCCATTACATACCTCTACAACACCCAACTGGATACAGGATACTTCCCAAAACTCTTTAAGACAGCCACAGCCGTCATGATACCTAAACCAAACAAAAACCCAACAGATCCTCAAAACTACAGACCGATCAGCATACTAGAAGTCTTAGGCAAAACTTTTGAAAGACTATACAACACCCGCCTCAGATACCACCTTGAAGATGAACAACTACTGTCCTACAAGCAGCTCGGCTTCAGAGCACACCACTCAACTCAAGACGCACTCAATATAATGACAAACTACCTCCACATGAACAAAGGTGCATACAAGATAGCACTCATTACAAAAGACGTACAAAAAGCCTTCGACACAGTTTGGCACGATGGATTAAAGTATAAGATATGCACCAATTTTAACCTCCCTCAAAAATCACAAAAATTACTATGTAACTTCCTAATAGACAGAAAAATGAGGATAAAAGTCACACCTGCCTACTCTGACCACTTCACACTGCATGCAGGAGTCCCACAAGGATCAGTCCTGTCCCCAACACTATACATTCTTTACACAAACGACTTACCCGACCCCTTACACATCGACTCTCTGACAATACAGTACGCCGACGATGTAACCCAACTAGTCAGACACAGAACTCTTGATCACCTAACAGACAAAGCACACAGGGAACTCGAACAAGTTACACAATGGGAACTCCGATGGCGAATACAAACCAACCCGAACAAAGCACAAATCACCTACTTCGGCACCAAAAGACGACAACCACGTCACATTTACCACGTCGCCTACCCTTCACCTATAACTGTCAAACGAACAAACACAATCCTAGGAGTCACATTCAACGACACCCTCACCATGACACTACACACCAATATGAAGGCTTTGATCGCAAACAAAACACTCGGGAATATATACAGATTCAGAACCGCATCAATCAAAACCAAAACACACCTATTCAAAGCCCTCATACGCCCACTATTGACTTATGCACCTAACACACTCCAGCTAGCACCACCATCATACGCCAAGAAACTTCGTCATACAAAACAAAGCACTAAGATTCATCCACAACACACACTGGTCATCCTTCACCCGAAATAGTCATCTACATGAACTCAGCTCCCTCCCCCCACTTAACATCTACTGGAGACAACTAGGTGACAAACAAATAGAATCACTCCTCACTACTTACCCTCAATGGCAGGATTATTTCGACAACATCATACTCCCACGCAGATTCAGAGACAGAAATCCCTCCATACTAAACAGACCAAACACTCCCCTCCCACCTCCCTTGTATTAATAACTTCCCTATAACCACACCCAACAATTTCCCCCCAAATTAAACCTAACCTCTCCTCAGCCCACATCCAACGGTTCCCACCTAACCTAACCCAATCAACCTAACCTAACTTAATCTTAACCTAACCTCTTCTCAACCCCACACCCAATGATTCCCACTCAACCTAACCTAACCTTACCTGACTTGCCCAATTCCCTCCTCCCCCCCTCACTCCAAACCCCACGCCACCAACTCAAACTCAAGACCACTCCGACAAAAAAATAAATAAATAAATAAATAAATAAAATAAATAAATAAATAAATAAAAACTAACCCACTCAGCCTGCACTAACACCCCCCCCCTAAAAAAGAAAGAATAGACCCTAACAATCCCCCCAAAATAAAAACCTAACATACCCAGCCGTTACTAACAATCCCACACAAAATAAAAAATAACCATTCTACCATTAACTAACCACACCCTATCACTCCTCCCAAAAAAAATACCTAACTTACCCATCCCATACTAACTCAGATGACGTGTACGTCTCCCTTAGCCAATAAGGTCGGGGAGAGGTGCACAGTACCTGTACGCAAACCCTCTCCCTCATGAATGTTACCAACACTGTTTTATGGGCACCTCCCTTAGCCAATATGGTCGGAGAGGTGTACCTAACAATATGGTACCAACATACAGATGACATGAACGCCTCCCTTAGCCAATAAGGTCGGGAAGGGGTGCATTGTACCTGTACTCAAACCCTCTCCCTCTAGAATGTTACCAGCACTGTTTTATGGGCACCTCCCACCAGCCAATACGATTCGGAGAGGTGTGCCTAAGAACATGGTACCAACATACAGGTGACATAGACCTCTCTTAGCCAATACTAAGGTCGGGAGGGGTGCATTGTACCTGTACACAAGCCTCTCCCAAAGGGAAAGAAGAAAGCAATAATTAACTTAACTCTGCCAGCCACTAACAAAACCTACAATCCTCAATACAACTATTCGCTAGCAACACAAATCATATCACCCCTAAGAAAGCCTTCCATACTATAAATTAACCTCAAAGCCCCCTCTCCTCTCCGTGCCTCCCCTGTCCTCTCCTCTCCAGTCCTCCCCCTCCTCCCCGACATACACACTCACACAACAACCCCCCCTTAAGCAATTCTAATTCACCTCAAATCAACATACAACCGCCACCCCCGCCAATCCCCAAACACAAACTCCCCCCTCCCACAACCAATCTCCGCCAGACAAAGCCTCTCATAACACTACAACTCTCCAAAACCAAATCAAACATACCCAACCTCTATACCAGCCACTGTCAACAATATCGACCTAACTCAAGACTGAAACCAAACAACCTATATCTCACTCTCATCTCCGTTCACAAATTGACAAAGCTCAAATCTGTCCCCTGCTATTACTAAATAACTCTCCTACGATACACTCATCCTTCCTTACTACGAATACTTTGACATTTCAAGCTCAAAGATTCAAAACTCTTCCTCCAACTCTCTCCATTTCTCTCTGACATAGCTCAAAGACCCACAACTCTCAGAACCAAATCAAAACATACCCAACGTCTGTGACATCCAATTCTCAATAAAATCGACCTAACTCAAGACTGAAACCATTCAGCCTATATCTCATTCTCGTCTCCGTTCATAATTTGACAAAAAAGCTCAAATCTGTCTGCTGCTATTACTAAAAACTCTCCTACGATACGCTCATCCTTCCTTACTATGAATACTTTGACATAGCTCAAAGACTTTACCTTCATCTTTCTCCAAACAACCCTACGACTAGCAAAATTTCCATGTTTTCACCTTCTCTGTTAATTTGTTCGTGTGTGGCCTGTGCGTCCGTCCACCTGCGCTTCTCGGCTTGCGCCGCCGCCGTGGCGGGGCGGTTCTTCCTCCGCTTTGCCAACACTGCCTAAGCTAAGACGACAACCAGAGCACCCGCGTTGGCCCTTTGCTTGCCCGGACCTACTCCCGCCCTCCCTCAGCCTCGTCCTGATTGTGATTGGTGCACCCTCAGGGCATTTTGCCTACCCCCTCACGCAAGCGGTGTTTAGCCACTGCACCTGTTCTCTCCTTCTAAAATTCACTTCTATCCTCCCTTTATCCTTCCTCTGAACCTCCTTCCCTACTGTCACTAGCATTTTTCTGTTCTGTTCGTGAGCTCCAGTACGATGAGAGAGCAGTTCACTTTGGGAAGTGACCTCAGGATCACGTATCCTGGAAACCTACGGCACCGTGACTACCTACCGTCTTCTACCATACTCAGCTTTACTCGTCAGCCATCTCAGCTCCGCATTTAAGTATTTGTAATCTTGTATTGCCTCCCCCACGTCCACTTGCTTCAAAATTATTGTATGTTGTATAAATATGTATATACTGTTAATGTTTAGGATAAGTATGGTTAAGGGTAAATTATAGAACGCTGAATATTTTGTTTAGGAATTTATGGTACTCTATTATACAAAACAAAAACTCCCATCCTTTGTCAACCCTTTTATAGTCCGATTGTCTTTGTTTTTTTTTTGTTGTGATGCCTGTTGGGATTTGGGGTGACTTTTAACTATATTCTAAATCCCCAACTCGTAACACTACTTTCTTCGAAAAGTAGATAGATTTTCTACATTTCGGGAAAGTAGATTATCGACTTTTCGGTGGAGTAGATTTTCGAATTTTGGGGGAAATATTACCTAATTTTGCGAAGTAGATTATCATAGAAAACGGGAAATTTGTATTATAAAAAATGGGAAATATCTACTTTCCGGGAAAGTTGGTTATCTACTTTCCCGAAAAGTAGATAGATTTTCTACTTTTCGGGAAAGTAGATTATCGACTTTCCGGGGAAATAGATTTTCGAATTTTTAGGGAAATATTACCTAATTTTGCGAAGTAGATTATCATAGAAAACGGGAAATTTGTATCATAAAAAATGGGAAATATCTACTTTCCGGGAAAGTTGGTTATCTACTTTCCGGAAAAGTAGCTAGATTTTCTACTTTTCGGGAAAGTAGATTATCGAGTTTTCGGGGAAGTAGATTTTCGAATTTTGGGGGAAATATTACCTAATTTTGCGAAGTAGATTATCATAGAAAACGGGAAATTTTTATCATAAAAAATGGGAAATATTTACATTCCGGGAAAGTTGGTTATCTACTTTCCGGAAAAGTAGATAGATTTTTATTTCTTTTTGCGGAAATTACTCACTTTTAGATGAAAAACAGTGTATTTAGTTAGTTTTACTTCTTTTAACGTAAACACTTACATTTAGATGAAAAAGGGTATATTTTAGTTAGTTTACTTCTGTTTACGGAAAACACTCACTTTTAGATGAGAAGCATGTATTTTAGTTAATTTTACCTCTTTTCATGGAAAACGTTTAGTTCTTTCTCAATAAGCATTATTTTCTGTTGAAAAATGGTTTTTAAAGTTTGTTTTTCTTCTTTTTAAGGAGAACACACACTTTTAGATAAAAACCAATGTATTTTAGTTAATTTTACTTCTTTTCATGGAAAACGTTTTGTTTTTTCTCAAAAACACTGTTTTTAGTCAGCTATACTTCTTTTCATATATAAGCCTTATTTTCTGTCGGAAAACAGTGTTTAAAAGTTAGTTTTACTTCTTTTCACGGAAAACACTTAATTTAATTGAAAACAGTGTATTTCAGTTAGTTTTACTTCTTTTCACGGAAATAAATCAGCTTAAAAGTAAAAAAATGTATTTTAGTTAGTCCTACCCTTATCACGGAAAACGCTTAATATTTTTCATAACACTGGTTTTAGTTTTAGTCAATTGTACTTCTTTTCACGGAAAACGCCCACTTTCTTTTGAAAACACTGTTGTACTTCTTTTCAAAGATACGCCCTGTTTTCTGTTTAAAACGTAGTTTTGAAGTTAGTTTTACTTCTTTTCAAAAAAAACACTTTAAATGAAAAACAGTGTATCTTAGTTAGTTGTACTTCTTTTACGGAAAACTTACTTTTAATTGAAGCACAGTATATTTCTGTTAGGTTTACTTCTTTTTACGGGGAAGTAGATTTTTGAATTTTGGGGGAAATATTACCTAATTTTGCGAAGTAGATAATCATAGAAAACGGGAAATTTGTATCATAAAAAATGGGAAATATCTTCTTTCCGGGAAAGTTGGTTATCTACTTTCCCGAAAAGTAGATAGATTTTCTACATTTCGGGAAAGTAGATTATCGACTTTTCGGGGAAGTAGATTTTCGAATTTTGGGGGAAATATTACCTAATTTTGCGAAGTAGATTATCATAGAAAACGGGAAATTTGTATCATAAAAAATGGGAAATATCTTCTTTACGGGGAAGTTGGTTATCTACTTTCCCGAAAAGTAGATAGATTTTTATTTCTTTTTGCGGAAAACACTCACTTTTCGGGGAAGTAGATTTTCGAATTTTGGGGGAAATATTACCTAATTTTGCGAAGTAGATTATCATAGAAAACGGGAAATTTGTATCATAAAAAATGGGAAATATCTTCTTTACGGGGAAGTTGGTTATCTACTTTCCCGAAAAGTAGATTGATTTTTATTTCTTTTTGCGGAAAACACTCACTTTTAGATGAAAAACAGTGTATTTAGTTAGTTTTACTTCTTTCAACATAAACACCCATATTTAGATGAAAAAGGGTATATTTTAGTTAGTTTACTTCTGTTTACGGAAAACACTCACTTTTAGATGAAAAGCAATGTATTTTACTTAATTTTACCTCTTTTCATGGAAAACGTTTAGTTCTTTCTCAATAAGCCTTATTTTCTGTTGAAAAATAGTTTTTTAAAGTTAGTTTTTCTTGATTTTACGGAAAACACACACTTTTAGATGAAAAGCAATGTATTTTAGTTAGTCCTACCCTTATCACGGAAAACGCTTAATATTTTTCATAACACTGGTTTTTAGTTTTAGTCAATTGTACTTCTTTTCACGGAAAACGCCCACTTTCTTTTCACAAAAAACACTTCTAGATGAAAAACAGTGTATCTTAGTTAGTTTTACTTCTTTCACGGAAAACTTACTTTTAATTGAAACTGTATTTCTGTTAGGTTTACTTCTTTATACAGGGAAGTAGATTTTCGAATTTTAAATGAAATGCGAAGTGATTATCGCAGAAAACGGAAAATCTGTATCATCAAAAAAATGTACTTTCCAGAAAGTTGGTTAGACTTTGAAAAGTAGATAGATTTTCTACTTCGGAAAGTAGATTATCGACTTTTCGGCAAAGTAGATTTTCGAATTTTGGGGGAAATATTACCTAATTTTGCGAAGTAGATTATCATAGAAAACGGGAAATCTGTATCATAAAAAATGGGAAATATCTACTTTCCGGGAAAGTTGGTTATCTACTTTCCCGAAAAGTAGATAGATTTTCTACTTTTCGGGAAAGTAGATTATCGACTTTTCGGCAAAGTAGATTTTCCAATTTTGGGGGAAATATTACCTAATTTTGCGAAGTAGATTAACATAGAAAACGGGAAATTTGTATCATAAAAAATGAGAAATATCTACTTTCCGAGAAAGTTGGTTATCTCTTTTCCTGAAAAGTAGATAGATTTTCTACTTTTCGGGAAAGTAGATTATCGAATTTTCGAGGAAGTAGATTTATGAATTTTGGGTGAAATTTGTATCATAAAAAATGGGAAATATCTATTTTCCGGGAAAGTTGGTTATCTACTGGTACGAACCCCGCCACAAATTTTCATGATCTACCTACACAGCACTACGAACCACGCCATCTATTGTCCTGACCCAGCACCACGAGCAACGCCATCTATGGACGAAACACGAGTATGACTCGTCTTAGTTAGCACTCCGGGGTTTCCCTTCTCCATATCCTGGTTGTTCCGTCACCTCCTCAAAGTTTTCTTCGTCAGCTCCAGTTCTACCATACTCAGCCTTACTCGTCAGCAATCTCAGCTCCGCACTTAAGTATTTGTAATCTTGTATTGCCTCCCCCACGTCCACTTGCTTCAAAATTATTGTATGTTGTATATACTGTTAATGTTTAGGTTAAGTATGGTTAAGGGTAAATTATAGAACGCTGAATATTTTGTTTAGGAATTTATGGTACTTTATTATACACAACAAAAACTCCCATCCTTTGTCCCCCCTTATAGTCCGATTGTCTTTGCTTTTTTTTGGTGTTGCCTGTTGGGATCTGGGTAGACTTTTAACTATATTCTAAATCCCCAACTCGTAACACTACTTTCTTCGAAAAGTAGATAGATTTTCAACTTTTCGGGAAAGTAGATTATCGACTTTTCGGAGGAGTAGATTTTCGAATTTTGGGAGAAATAGTACCTAGTTTTGCGAAGTAGATTATCATAGAAAACGGGAAATTTGTATCATAAAAAATGGGAAATATCTACTTTCCGGGAAAGTTGGTTATCTATTTTCCTGAAAAGTAGATAGATTTTTATTTCTTATTGCGGAAAACAGTCAATTTTAGATGAAAAACAGTGTATTTAGTTAGTTTTACTTCTATACACGATAAGGATTGTTTTCTGGTTGAAACGTTGTTTTGAAGTTAGTTTTACTTCTTTTCAGAAAAATCACTTATAGATGAAAAACAGTGTATCTTAGTTAGTTTTACTTCTTTCACTGAAAACTTACTTTTAATTGAAACACTGTGCATTTCTGTGAGGTTTACTTCTCTTTACGGGGAAATAGATTTTCGAATTTTGGGGGAAATATTACCTAATTTTTGCGAATTAGATTATCATAGAAAACGGGAAATTTTTATCATAAAAAATGGGAAATATCTACTTTCCGGGAAAGTTGGTTATCTACTTTCCCGAAAAGTAGATAGATTTTTATTTCTTTTTGCGGAAAACAGTCACTTTTAGATGTAAAACAGTGTATTTAGTTAGTTATATTTCAATACACGAAAAACACTCACTTTTTGATGAAAAGAAATGCATTTAATCAGTTTTACTTCTTTTCACGGAAAACGCCCAATTTCTTGTCAAACACTGTTTTGTAATCAATTATACTTCTTTTCAACGATAAGGATTGTTTTCTGGTTGAAACGTTGTTTTGAAGTAAGTTTTACTTCTTTTCACAAAAATCACTTTTAGATGAAATACAGTGTATCTTAGTTAGTTTTACTTCTTTCACTGAAAACTTACTTTTAATTGAAACACTGTTAGGTTTACTTCTCTTTACGGGGAAATAGATTTTCGAATTTTGGGGGAAATATTACCTAATTTTTGCGAATTAGATTATCATAGAAAACGGGAAATTTGTATCATAAAAAATGGGAAATATTTACTTTCCGGGAAAGTTGGTTATCTACTTGCCCGAAAAGTAGATAGATTTTCTACTTTTCGGGAAAGTAGATTATCGACTTTTCGGGGAAGTAGATTTTCGAATTTTGGGGGAAATATTACCTAATTTTGCGAAGTAGATTATCATAGAAAACGGGAAATTTTTATCATAAAAAATGGGAAATATCTACTTTCCGGGAAAGTTGGTTATCTACTTTCCCGAAAGTAGATAGATTTTCTACTTTTCAGGAAAGTAGATTATCGACTTTTCGGGGAAGTAGATTTTCGTATTTTGTGGGAAATATTACCTAATTTTGCAAAGTAGATTATCATAGAAAACGGGAAATTTGTATCATAAAAAATGGGAAATATCTACTTTCCGGGAAAGTTGGTTATCTACTTTCCCGAAAAGTAGATAGATTTTCTACTTTTCAGGAAGTAGATTGTCGACTTTTCGGGGAAGTAGATTTTCGAATTTTGGGGGAAATATTACCTAATTTTTGCGAATTAGATTATCATAGAAAACGGGAAATTTTTATCATAAAAAATGGGAACTATCTACTTTCCGGGAAAGTTGGTTATCTACTTTCCCGAAAGTAGATAGATTTTCTACTTTTCAGGAAAGTAGATTATCGACTTTTCGGGGAAGTAGATTTTCGTATTTTGTGGGAAATATTACCTAATTTTGCAAAGTAGATTATCATAGAAAACGGGAAATTTGTATCATAAAAAATGGGAAATATCTACTTTCCGGGAAAGTTGGTTATCTACTTTCCCGAAAAGTAGATAGATTTTCTTGTTTTCGGGAAAGTAGATTATCGACTTTTTGGGGAAGTAGATTTTCGAATTTTGGGGGAAATATTACCTAATTTTGCGAATTAGATTATCATAGAAAACGGGAAATTTACATCATAAAAAATGGGAAATATCTACTTTCCGGGAAAGTTGGTTATCTACTTTCCCGAAAAGTAGATAGATTTTATACTTTTCGAGAAAGAAGATTTTCGAATTTTGGGGGAAATATTACCTAATTTTGCGAAGTAGATTATCATAGAAATCGGGAAAGTTGGTTATCTACTTTCCTGAAAAGTAGATAGATTTTTATTTCTTATTGCGGAAAACAGTCACTTTTAGATGAAAAACAGTGTATTTAGTTAGTTTTACTTCTTTCACGGAAAACTTACTTTTAATTGAAATACTGTTAGGCTTACTTCTTTTTACGGGGAAATAGATTTTCGAATTTTCGGGGAAATATTACCTAATTTTTGCGAAGTAGATTATCATACACAACGGGAAATTTGTATCATAAAAAATGGGAAATATCTACTTTCCGGGAAAGTTGGTTATCTACTTTCCCGAAAAGTAGATAGATTTTTATTTTTTTTTCCGGAAAACAGTCACTTTTAGATGAAAAACAGTGTATTTAGTTAGTTTTACTTCTATACACCAAAAACACTCACTTTTTGATGAAAAGAAATACATTTAATCAGTGTTACTTCTTTTCACGGAAAGCGCCCAATTTCTTTTCAAAAACTGTTTTGTAATCAATTATACTTCTTTTCAACGATAAGGCCTGTTTTCTGTTTAAAACGTTGTTTTGAAGTTAGTTTTACTTCTTTTCACAAAAAACAGTTTTAGATGAAATACAGTGTATCTTAGTTAGTTTTACTTCTTTCACGGAAAACTTACTTTTAATTGAAATACTGTTAGGTTTACTTCTTTTTACGGGGAAATAGATTTTCGAATTTTGGGGGAAATATTACCTAATTTTTGCGAAGTAGATTATCATAGACAACGGGAAATTTGTATCATAAAAAATGGGAAATATCTACTTTCCGGGAAGTAGATAGATTTTCTTGTTTTCGGGAAAGTAGATTATCGACTTTTTGGGGAAGTAGATTTTCGAATTTTGGGGGAAATATTACCTAATTTTGCGAATTAGATTATCATAGAAAACGGGAAATTTATATCATAAAAAATGGGAAATATCTACTTTCCGGGAAAGTTGGTTATCTATTTTCCCGAAAACTAGATAGATTTTACACTTTTCGAGAAAGTAGATTTTCGAATTTTGGGGGAAATATTACCTAATTTTGCGAAGTAGATTATCATAGAAATCGGGAAATTTGTATCATAAAAAATGGGAAATATCTATTTTCCCGAAAAGTAGATAGATTTTCTTGTTTTCGGGAAAGTAGATTATCGACTTTTCGGGGAAGTAGATTTTCGAATTTTGGGGGAAAAATTACCTAATTTTGCGAACTAGATTATCATAGAAAACGGGAAATTTTTAGCATAAAAAATGGGAAATATCTACTTTCCGGGAAAGTTGGTTATCTACTTTCCCGAAAAGTAGATAGATTTTTATTTCTTTTCGCGGAAAACAGTCACGTTTAGATGTAAAACAGGATCTGTTGGGTTTTTGTTTGGTTTAGGTATCATGACGGCTGTGGCTGTCTTAAAGAGTTTTGGGAAGTATCCTGTAGCCAGTTGGGTGTTGTAGAGGTATGTAATGGCTGTGACTGTTTTTGGGGGCAGGTGCTTCAGGATTGCTTGACCAATATTTCTGTCACCTGGTGTTTTCTTTTTGGTTTTGTCTCGTGCTTGTTTGACTTCTGTTGGGGTGAAAGGAGCAGTGAGGGTGTGGTTCTGTGTGAGAGTGGAGGTATCTAATGTGTTGTCAGGAGTTGTTCTGTCGTGAAGTGTTTGCATGTGTGTGGTGATGTTGTTTATGTGGTTTAAGATGTACCTTTGTTGTGTGAGGGGGTGTGGGTGGAAAATGTGTTCCCATTGTTGTTTTAGTGTTTGTGCTACGTCGGCTGGCTCATTGATTTTCCTACCATTTACTAGCAGGTGATCAAAGGGGGGTTTTGCAGTTCCTTTCAGCTTGGCGATCCTTTGCCAAAATTCTCGGGGTTATGTGTTCTGTGTTCCTGGGCAGCCTCTACGAGTTTTGCCCAGTGAACCTCATGGTCTTGGCGGAGGCTGTGGATGATGTGTGTTCTTAGTGTGGAGATGTCTGTGTAAACTGGTGCTAGGTTAAGTTTGTTTAGTTCGAATCGTGTCCTGTAGCAGTGAAGTAGGCGTCGAGTTCTTATGTTGGGTGTGAAGGAGTATTTTCTCTTGAACCGGTGTTTAGGAATGTGGGTATCTGCTATGGCGGTGATAGTGTTGAAAAGGTGTGTCCAGGTTTCCTCAATCTTCCTAGTGGGTTGGTGTTCGAGGTTGAGTGTGTATTGTTGTTCAGAGAGTGTGGTTTTGAAGGCATCCCAATCTGTGTGTTGATACTGGTATTGAGGTGTGGTTGTTGGGAGGAGGATGGGATTGTTGGAGAGGTGAAGAGTGATGGGAATGTGGTCTGAGCCTGATAGGGGGCCGGGAGTGATGTAGTGTTGGAATTGGAGGGCAGGGGTGTTGGTGATGACGATGTCTGGAGTGCCTTTGCCGTGAGCAGCGTAGAATGTGGGGAAGAAAGGGCCAATGTGGTGAAGGTTTTTGTGAGTGACCAAAGCGTGTAGTTGTTGGCCATGGGGGTCGATGCGGTTGTGCTGGAATGCGGTGTGGTGTGCATTGAGGTCGGCCATTAGTATTACAGGTAGGTGTGAGTTGTTAAAGATGGAGTTTAGGTCTGTGAAGGGGATAAGCGAGTTAGGTCTTGAGTATGTTGTGCAGATGATTATCTGTCCGTGTTGAGTGTCGATCTTGACGGCCATGAAGTGTTTGAAGGCGAAGTTGGTGATGAATTCGTGTTTCATGGAGGATCTGATGAGGATAGCAACGCCCTCGAATAGTTCGTGGGGTGATTGTCTGCTTGTGTAGCCGAAGTGCCTGATTTTGGTGTATGTGCATGTTGAGTTGAGGAGGAGGATGTCTGGGTTGTGTTCTTGTAGGAGGAGAGAGATGGCGTGTCTGTTTGAGTGATATGCTCTACAGTTGTATTGCATAATGGTGATCATGTTGTATAATTTGTTCTTGGTTACTTATATGAGATTGAAATTCTGGGGTGCAGGGATGAGGTCTAACTTGTCGAGTGACTGTGAGCGAGGTCTGAGTGTGGTGTATGCAGGTGAGGGATGGGCGCTTATGTGACTGTGTGTGTGGGGGAGTCGGGAGGATGAGTGGAGTGTGCTAGGTTCGTGTCGGGGTTGTTTCCTGTTTCCTTTGGGGTAGTGCCGAATAGATTTACTTTGATTATAGATTTAGTTGGATGTGTGTATTTTATAATTCTTTTGCTGTCATGTGTGTAGGAAGAAAGGAGGGAGGTGTTCTTCCTCTTAGGTCTAGTGGTCTTGACCACTAGTTCTGTGGGGGGATGGGCTGCCATTTTATTCTTGGGAGTCTGAGGTGTTAGGGGAAGATTGGGTTTGGTTCGGATTTTTGTGGTCCGGGAGTTCATCGTAGTCGTGTGGGAAAAGTCAGGTGTAGGCAAGGTCAAGGTGGAGGGGCCGGGAGGTTTTGGACTGATTACTCTGGGGGGTGAGGTAATAGTAGATTGGTGAGATAAGTCAGGTGTGGGCATGGCAGAAGTGGAGGGGCGGAGGGAGATTGCAGTGGTTTCTCTGGTGGGTGGGGGGCGGGGCATATTGGTCCGGTCGGAGATGGGGGCAGTGGGGAAGATGAGGTCGGGACCGGTTCTGAAGGAATCAGGAATGTGTATGGTAGGGAGGCCGTTCGCCTTCAAACCATCAATTGCCAGTTTCAGAAAAAGAGACCTGTTTCCGTTGCTTAGGGTATGTGCCAGAAGTATGATGGTGGTGATTTTTGCGTCAATGTCGGGGGAGGGTGGGTCAGGTTGTTGGTCCAGCAAGTGCGGGTGGGGAGGGTCGTGGCAGTAGGGAGTGAGTGGTGGGGAGGTGGATGTGGTGCTATTGTCGAGTCTGATTTTGCACTTGTTGCTGATGACAGCGTGAGGGCCTTTGCAGTTGCAGCATTTTGTTACAGTGGTAGTGCAGTTTCGGTAGGAGTGGCCTTGATTGGCACACTTTGAGCAAGTTTGTGTGTTACTGCAACGGTTGGTGTTGTGCCCGAATTTATAGCAATTGAAACATTGGTGCACTTGTATGTAGTGTTGGAACTCAATGTCTCTTGAGGGGATGATGTTGTTGCCGATTTTTATTCCGTTAGATTTTAATTTGATGGCGTCAGTTTGTGTAGCTGTAGTGATTTTTAACATGGGGAGAGTTCCCATCCGGGCTGCATATGTCATTTGGGAGGTGTTGTGTGAGTTGAGTTCATTCAAAAGGTTTGGGTTGTCAAGAATAGGTGGGATTACTTTCCTGCATATGAGGGTGCATTTTGCACGGTGTTCAGGGGAACTGAGGAACGTTAAGCCATTGTCTTTCAGTTTGTTGTTCATTGCTGGGGAGTGGAATTGGTCGGCATCTTCGTCAGTTTGTACAATGAGTGAGGTGAGGTCTGTGCACGGTTGGATGGTACGGTCCACTTTAATTTTAATTGAAGGCATGTTAACTGTTTAAATTTTGGAGATTTATGGAGATCTCCCCTAACAATGTCCCTGATTTCCTGCGCCCCTCACGTAGGGGAGACCCTGCACTATCACAGAGGTCCCCAGGCGAATCGGCAGGCTGTGCTGACCCTCCACCCTTCACACTAACACGCACTGGCGAAGTATGGGGACAGAGGGCGTTTCCAGACGAATACTCCCCTGTACATCAGCTGACAGGGGAATAGGTCCTTTCACGGCACGGAAGAGAAGGATTAGAGTGGAAGAAAAAGGTCTGAAAACTCACTGCCGACTCTCTCTTCACACCAAGCCCCTCAGCAGCATTCGGGGTTCCTAAGGGAGGTCCGATACTGTAGGAGAGGCTCAATGTGTTGATCGAATCAACAGAATTGTCAGTTGGAGAATTGAAGTCAGGTGCTTGGGTTTTCCAGGGTACGTGCGAAGGTGGGAGAGGTCCAATGACTAGCCAATCAGCTGTGTCTGTTCCTTCTCCGACTTCCACTTCGCTCTGTGACTGACTGCTGCTACTGACTCCTGACTGCGACTGGCGACTAGAACTAGAAAAATGCTAGTGACAGGGGGGAAGGAGGTTCAGAGGAAGAATAAAGGGAGGATGGAAGTGAATTTTAGAAGGAGAGAACAGGTGCAGTGGCTAAACACTGCTTGCGTGAGGGGGTAGGCAAAATGCCCTGAGGGTGCAACAATCACAATCAGGACGAGGCAGAGGGAGGGCGGGAGCAGGTCTGGGCAAGCAAAGGGCCAACGCGGGTGCTCTGGTTGTCGTCTAGCTTAGGCAGTGTTGGCAAAGCGGAGGAAGAACCGCCCCGCCACGGCGGCGGTGCAAGCCGAGAAGCGCAGGTGGACGGACGCACAGGCCACACACGAACAAATTAACAGAGAAGGTGAAAACATGGAAATTTTGCTAGTCGTAGGGTTGTTTGGAGAAAGAAGAAGGTAAAGTCTTTGAGCTATGTCAAAGAGGAACAGAGCGAAGGGTGAGCGTATCGTAGGAGAGTTTTTAGTAATAGCAGCAGACAGATTTGAGCTTTTTTGTCAAATTATGAACGGAGACGAGAATGAGATATAGGCTGAATGGTTTCAGTCTTGAGTTAGGTCGATTTTATTGAGAATTGGATGTCACAGACGTTGGGTATGTTTTAATTTGTTTCTGAGAGTTGTGGGTCTTTCAGCTATGTCAGAGAGAAATGGAGAGAGTTGGAGGAAGAGTTTTGAATCTTTGAGCTTGAAATGTCAAAGTATTCGTAGTAAGGAAGGATGAGTGTATCGTAGGAGAGTTATTTAGTAATAGCAGGGACAGATTTGAGCTTTGTCAAATTGTGAACGGAGATGAGAGTGAGATATAGGTTGTTTGGTTTCAGTCTTGAGTTAGGTCGATAATGTTGACAGTGGCTGGTATAGAGGTTGGGTATGTTTGATT
>NW_024726566.1:0-13114 GCF_018991925.1 Homarus americanus
AAAGTCCCCTCATCGAATATAACAAAGTCCCCTGATCGAGCATAACAAAGCCACTTGATCGAGTATAACAGAGTCCCCTCATCGAGTATAACAAAGGCCCGGCATCGAGTATAACAAAGTCCCATGATCGAGTATAACAAAGTCCCCTCATCGAATATAACAAGGTCCCCTGATCGAGTATAACAAAGTCCCCTGATCGAGTATAACAAAGTCCCTTGATTGAGTATACGAAAGGCCCCTGATCGAGTTTAACAAAAGCCCCTGATCGAGTATAACAAAGTCCCCTGGTCGAGTATAACAAAGGCCCCTGATCGAATATAACAAAGGCGCCTGAACGAGTATAACAAAGGCCCCTGATCGAGTATAACAAGGGCCCCTGATCGAGTATAACAAAGTCTCCTCATCGAGTTTAACAAAGTCATCTAATCGAGAATTACAAAGGCCTTTGATCGAGTTTAACACAGGCCCCTGTTCGAGTATAACAAAGGCCTCTAAAAGAGTATAACAAAGGCCACTTTTCGAGTATAACAAAGTCCCATGATCGAGTATAACAAAGTCCCCTTATCGAATATAACAAAGTCCCCTGACCGAGTACAACAAAGTCCCCTGATCGAGTATACCAAAGACACCTGATCGAGTATGACAAAGTCTCCTGATCGAGTATAACAGAGTCCCCTGGTCGAGTATAACAGACTGCCCTAATCGAGTGTAACATAGTCCCCTGATCGAGTATAACAAAAGTCCCCTGATCGAGTATAACAAATTCGCCTGATCGAGTATAACAAAGCCCCCTCATCGAATATAACAAAGTCCCCTGATCGAGTATAACAAATTCGCCTGATCGAGTATAACAAAGCCCCCTCATCGAATATAACAAAGTCCCCTGATCGAGTATAACAAAATCCCGTGAACGAGTATAAGAAAGTTCGCTGATCGAGTATAACAAAGGCCCCTGATCGAGTTTAACAAAGGCCCCTGATCGAGTATAACAAAGTCCCATGATCGAGCATAACAAAGTCCCCTTATCGATTATAACAAAGTCCCCTGATCGAGTATAACAAAGTCCCCTAATTGAGTAGAACAAAGTCCCCTCATCGAGTATAACAAAGGCCCCTCATCGAGTGTAACAAAGTCCCATGATCGAGTATAACAGAGTCCCCTCATCGAATATAACAAAGTCCCCTGATCGAGTATAACAAAGTTCCCTGATCGAGTAAAACAAAGGCCCCTGATCGAGTATAACAAGGCCCTGATCGTGTAAGTCCCATGATCAGGTATAACAAAGTCACTCTCATCAGATATAACAAGTCCCCTGATCAGGTATAACAAAGTCCTGATCGAGTATAACAAAGTCCTGATTGGGTAAACAAAAGGCCCCTGATCAGAGGTTGTAAAGCCCTGATCCAGGTATAACAGAATGCCTGGTCAGCGAGGTATAACAAGGCCTGATCAGATATAACAAAAGGCGCCTGAACGAGTATAACAAAGGCCCCTCATCGAGTATAACAAAGTTCCCTGATCAGTACCAACAGCCCTGAATCAGACGCAAGCAAGTCCCCTGATCGAGAATAACAAAAGTCCACTGATCGAGTATAGCAAAACCACTCTGATCAAGTATAACAAAGCCCTGATCGAGTATAACAAAGGCCCCTCATCGAGTATAACAAAGTCCCATGATCGAGTATAACAAAGTCCCCTCATCGAATATAACAAAGTCCCTTGATCGAGTATAACAAAGTCACCTGATCGAGTATAACAAAGTCTCCTCCTCGAGTTTAACAAAGTCCTCTAATCGTGAATAACAAAGGCCTTTGATCGAGTTTAACAAAGGCCCCTGTTCGAGTAAAACAAAGGCCTCTAAAAGAGTATAACTAAGGCCACTTTTCGAGTACAACAAAGTCCCCTGATCGAGTATAACAAAGGCCCCTGATCGAGTATAACAAAGTCCCCTGATCGAGTATATGAGAGTCCCCTCTTCGAGTATAACACACTGCCCTAATCGAGTGTAACAAAGTCCCCTGATCGAGTATAACAAAGTCCCCTGACCGAGTATAACAAAGGCCTCTGATCGAGTTTAACAAAGGCCCCTCATCGAGTATAACAAAGTCCCCTGGTTGAGTATAACAAAGGCCCCTGATCGAGTATAACAAAGTTCCCTTATCGAGTATAACAAAGCCCCTGGATCGAATATAACAAAGTCCCCCTGATCGAGAATAACAAAGTCCCTTGATCGAGTATAACAAAGCCCACTGATCAAGTATAACATAGGCCCCTAATCGAGTATAACAAAGACCCCTGGTCGAGTATAACAATGGCCCCTGATCGAGTATAACAAAGGCCCCTGATCGAGTAGAGCAAAGTCCCCTCATCGAGTGTAACAAAGTCCCCTGATCGAGTATAACAAAGTCCCATGATCGAGTATAACAAAGGCCCCTCATCGAGTGTAACAAAGTCCCATGATCGAGTATATTAAGTCCCCTCATCGGAATATAACAAGTCCCTGATCCCGAGGTATAGCAAAGTTCCTGATCGAGGTATAACCAGGCCCTGATCGGTATAACAAAGGCCCCTGATCGAGAATAACAAACTCCCCTAATCGAGTAGAGCAAAGTGCCCTCATCGAGTATAACAAAGGCCCCTCATCGAGTGTAACAAAGTCCCATGATCGAGTATAACAAAGTCCCTTCATCGAATATAACAAAGTCCCCTGATCGAGTATAACAAAGTTCCCTGATGGAGTATAACAAAGGCCCCTGATCGAGTATAACAAAGGCCCCTAATCGAGTATAACAAAGTCCCATGATCGAGTATAACAAAGTCCCTGGTCGAGTATAACCAAAAGGCCCTCATCAGATATAACAGAGCCTCTGATCAGGTTTAACAAAGTCCCCTGATCGAGTATAACAAAGTCCCCTGATCGAGTATAATAAACTCCCTTGGTCGAGGATAACAAAGTCCCCTCATCGAATATAACAAAGTCCCCTGATCGAGTATAACAAAGTCCCCTGATCGAGTATAACAGAGTCCCCTCATCGAGTATAACAAAGGCCCCTCATCGAGTTAACAAAGTCCCATGATCGAGTATAACAAAGACCCCTCATCGAATATAACAAAGTCTCCTGATCGAGTATAACAAAGTCCCCTGATCGAGTATAACAGAGTCCCCTCATCGAGTATAACAAAGGCCCCTCATCGAGTATAACAAAGTCCCCTGGTTGAGTATAACAAAGGCCCCTGATCGAGTTTAACAAAGGCCCCTGATCGAGTATAAAAAAGTCCCCTGGTCGAGGATAACAAAGTCCCCTGATCGAGTATAACAAAGTCCCCTGATCGAGTATAACAAATTCGCCTGATCGAGTATAACAAAGCCCCCTCATCGAATATAACAAAGTGTCCTGATCGAGTATAACAAAGTCCCCTGATCGAGTATAACAGAGTCCCCTCATCGAGTATAACAAAGGCCCCTCATCGAGTATAACAAAGTCCCATGATCGAGTATAACAAAGTTCCCTGATCGTGTATAACAAAGTCCCCCTGATCGAGAATAACAAAGTCCCCTGATCAAGTATAACAAAGGCCCCTGATCGAGTATAACAAAGACTCCTGGTCGATTATAACAAAGTCCCCTCATCGAGTATAACAAAGGCCCCTGATCGAGTATAACAAAGGCCCCTGATCGAGTATAACAAAAGCCACTGATCGAGTATAACAAACTCCCCTGATCGAGTATAACAAAGTCTAATCATCGAGTTTAACAAAGTCCTCTAATCGAGAATAACAAAGGCCTTTGATCGAGTTTAACAAAGGCCCCTGTTCGAGTATAACAAATGCCTCTAAAAGAGTATAACAAAATCCACTTTTCGAGTACAACAAAGTCCCCTGATCGAGTATAACAAAGGCCCCTGATCGAGGATAACAAAGTCCCCTGATCGAGTATAACAGAGTCCCCTCCTCGAGTATAACAGACTGCCCTAATCGAGTGTAACAAAGTCCCCTGATCGAGTATAACAAAGTCCCCTGATCGAGTATAACAAAGGCCTCTCATCCAGTTTAAGAAAGGCCCCTCATCGAGAATAACAAAGTCCCCTGGTTGAGTATAACAAAGGCCCCTGATCGAGTTTATCAAAGGCCCCTGATCGAGTATAAAAAAGTCCCCTGGTCGAGGATAACAAAGTCCCCTGATCGAGTATAACAAAGTTCCCTGATCAGATAACAAAGGCCCTGGATCGGAGTATAACAAAGGCCCTTGATCGAGTATAACAAAAGTCCCTAATCGAGGTAGAGCAAAGTCCCTCATCGAGTATAACAAAAGGCCCCTCATCGAGAGTGTAACAAGTCCATGATCAGGTATAACAAAAGTCCTTCATCAGATATAACAAAGTCCCTGATCGAGTATAACAAAAGTTCCCTGATCGAGTATAACAAAGGCCCCTGATCGAGGTATAACAAAAGGCCCTAATCGAGTAAAAACAAAGTCCCATGATCGAGAGTATAACAAAAGTCCCCTGGTCGAGTATAACAAAAGGCCCCTAATCGAATATAACAAATACGCCTGAACGAGGTATAACAAAAGGCGCTTTATCAGTATTTCAAAGTTCCCTGATCGAGTATAACAAAGTCCCCTGATCGAGTATAACAAAGTCCCCTGATTGAGTATAACAAAGGGCCCTGATCGAGTTTAACAAAAGCCCCTGATCAAGTATAACAAAGTCCCCTGGTCGAGTATAACAAAGGCCCCTGATCGAATATAACAAAGGCGCCTGAACGAGTATAACAAAGGCCCCTGATCGAGTATGACAAAGTTCTCTGATCGAGTATAACAAAGCCCCTGGATCGAATATAACAAAGTCCCCCTGATCGAGAATAACAAAGTCCCCTGATCGAGTATAACAAAGCCCCCTGATAAAGTATAACAAAGGCCCCTGCTCGAGTATAACAAAGTCCCCTCATCGAATATAACAAAGTCCCCTGATCGAGTATAACAAAGTCCCCTAATCGAGTACAGCAAAGTCCCCTCATCGAGTATAACAAAGGCCCCTCATCGAGTGTAACAAAGTCCCATGATCGAGTATAACAAAGTCCCCTAATCGAATATAAGAAAGTCCCCTGATCGAGTATAACAAAGTTCCCTGATCGAGTATAACAAAGTTCCCTGATCGAGTATAACAAAGGGCCCTGATCGAGTATAGCAAAGGCCCCTGATCGAGTATAACAAAGTCCCATGATCGAGTATAACAAAGTCCCCTCATCATATTTAACAAAGTCCCCTGATCGAGTATAACAAAGTCCCTTGATCGAGTAGAACAAAGTCCCCGCATCGAGTATAACAAAGGCCCCTCATCGAGTATAACAAAGTCCCATGATCGAGTATAACAAAGTCCTCTGGTCGAGTATAACAAAGGCCCTTCATCGAATATAACAAAGGCGCCTGAACGAGTATAACAAAGGCCCCTGATCGAGTATTTCAAAGTTCCCTGATCGAGTATAACAAAGTCCCCTGATCGAGTATAACAAGGCCTCTGATCGGGTTTAACGAAGTCCCCTGATCGAGTATAACAAACTCCTGGTCAGGGATAACCAAAAGTCCCTCATCAGATATAACAAAGGTCCCCTGATCGAGGTATAACAAAGTCCCCTGATCGAGTAGAACAAAGTCCCTCATCGAGGTATAACAAAAGGCCCCTCATCGAGTATAACAAAGTCCCATGATCGAGTATAACAGAATCCCTCATCGAGTATAACAAGGCCCCTCATTGAGTATAACAAAGTCCATGATCGAGTATAACAAAGTCCCCTCATCGAATATAACAAAGTCCCCTGATCGACTATAACAAAGTCCCCTGATCGAGTAAAACAAAGTCCCCTGATCGAGTATAACAATGTCCCCTGATCGAGTATAACAAAGGCCCCTGATCGAGTTTATCAAAGGCCCCTCATCGAGTATAACAAAGTCCCCTGGTCGAGTATATCAAAGGCCTCTGATCGAATATAACAAAGGTGCCTGAACGAGTATAACAAAGGCCCCTGATCGAGTATAACAAAGTTCCCTGATCGAGTATAACAAAGTCCCCTGATCGAGTATAACAAAGTCCCCCTGATCGAGAATAACAAAGTCCCCTGATCGAGTATAACAAAGCCCCCTGATAAAGTATAACAAAGGCCCCTGATCGAGTATAACAATTTCCCCTCATCGAATATAACAAAGTCCCCTGATCGAGTATAACAAAGTCCCCTAATCGAGTAGAGCAAAGTCCCCTCATCGAGTATAACAAAGGCCCCTCATCGAGTGTAACAAAGTCCCATGATCGAGTATAACAAAGTCCCCTAATCGAATATAAGAAAGTCCCCTGATCGAGTATAACAAAGTTCCCTGATCGAGTATAACAAATTCCCCTGATCGAGTATAACAAAGGCCCCTCATCGAGTATAACAAAGTCCCATGATCGAGTATAACAAAGTCCTCTGGTCGAGTATAACAAAGGCCCCTCATCGAATATAACAAAGGCGCCTGAACGAATATAACAAAGGCCCCTGATCGAGTATTTCAAAGTTCCCTGATCGAGTATAACAAAGTCTCCTGATCGATTATAACAAAGGCCTCTGATCGAGTTTAACAAAGTCCCCTGATCGAGTATAACAAACTCCCCTGGTCGAGGATAACAAAGTCCCCTCATCGAATATAACAAGGTCCCCTAATCGAGTATAACAAAGTCCCCTGATCGAGTAGAGCAAAGTCCCCTCATCGAGTATAACAAAGGCCCCTCATCGAGTATAACAAAGTCCCATGATCAGGTATAACAGAATCCCCTCATCGAGTATAACAAAGGCCCCTCATCGAGTATAACAAAGTCCCATGATCGAGTATAACAAAGTCCCCTCATCGAATATAACAAAGTCCCCTGATTTGACTACTCCAACAAAAGTCCCTGATCAGGTAAAACAAAAGTCCCTTGATCGAGTATAACAATGTCCCCTGATCAGGTATAACAAGGCCCCTGATCGGAGTTTAGCAGGCCCCTCATCGGTATAACAAAGTCCCTGGTCAGGTATATCAAGGCCCCTGATCGAATATAACAAAGGTGTGCCTTAACGAGTATAACAAAGGCCCCTGATCGAGGTATAACAAAGTTCCCTGATCGAGAATAACAAAGTCCCCTGATCGAGTATAACAAACCCCCCTGATCAAGTATAACAAAGGCCCATGATCGAGTATAACAAAGACTCCTGGTCGATTATAACAAAGTCCCCTGATCGAGTATAACAAAGGCCCCTCATCGAGTGTAACAAAGGCCCCTGATCGAGTATAACAAAGTCCCCTGATCGAGTAGAACAAAGTCCCCTCATCGAGTATAACAAAGGGCCCCTCATCGAGTATAACAAAGTCCCATTATCGAGTATAACAAATTTCCCTGATCGAGTATAACAAAGGCCTCTGATCGAGGTTAACAAAGTCCCCTGATCGAGTATAACAAAGTCCCCTCACCGAGTATAACAAAGTCCCCTGATCGAGTATAACAAAGTCCCCTGATCGAGTATAACAAACTCCCCTGGTCGAGGAAAACAAAGTCCCCTGATCGAGTATAACAATGGCCTGTGATCGAGTATAAGAAAGTCCCATGATCGCGTATAACAAAGTCTTTCATCGAATATAACAAAGTTCCCTGATCGAGTATAACAAATTCCCCTGATCGAGTAGAACAAAGTCCCCTCATCGAGTATAACAAAGGTCCCCCATCGAGTATAACAAAGTCCCATGATCGAGTATAAAAAAGTCTTTCATCGAATATAACAAAGTCCCCTTATCGAATATAACAAAGTCCCCTGATCGAGTACAACAAAGTCCCCTGATCGAGTATAACAATGGCACCTGATCGAGTATGACAAAGTCCCCTGACCGAGTATAACAGAGTCCCCTAGTCGAGTATAACAAACTGCCCTAATCGAGTGTAACAAAGTCCCTTGATCGAGTATAACAAAGTCCCCTGATCGAGTATAACAAAGGCCTCTGATCGAGTTTAACAAAGGCCCCTCATCGAGTATAACAAAGTCCCCTGATCGAGTATAACAAAGTCCCCTGATCGAGTATAACAAATTCGCCTGATCGAGTTTAACAAAGCCCCCTCATCGAATATAACAAAGTCCCCTGATAGAGTATAACAAAATCCCGTGAACGAGTATAAGAAAGTCCCCTGATCGAGTATAACAAAGTCCCCTGATCGAGTATAACAAAGTTCCCTGATCGAGTATAACAAAGGCCCCAGATCGAGTATAACAAAGGCCCCTGGTCGAGTATAACAAAGTCCCATGATCGAGTATAACAAAGTTCCCTCATCGAATATAACAAAGTCCCCTGATCGAGTATAACAAAGTCCCCTGATCGAGTAGAACAAAGTCCCCTCATCGATTATAACAAAGGCCCCTCTTCGAGTGTAACAAAGTCCCATGATAGAGTATAACAAAGTCCCCTCATCGAATGTAACAAAGTCCCCTTGATCGAATATAACAAAGTTCCCTGATCGAGTTAAACAAAGGCCCCTGATCGAGTATAACAAAGGCCACTGATCGAGTATAACAAAGTTCCCTGATTGAGTATAACAAAGGCCCCTGATCGAGTATAACAAAAGCCCCTGATCGAGTATAACAAAGTCCCCTGGTCGAGTATAACAAAGGCCCCTGATCGAATATAACAAAGGCGCCTGAACGATTATAACAGGCCCTGATCGAGTATAACAAAGTTCCCTGATCGAGTATAACAAAGCCCCTGGATCGAATATAACAAAGTCCCCATGATCGAGAATAACAAAGTCCCCTGATCGAGTATAACAAAGCCCCCTGATCAAGTATAACAAAGGCCCCTGATCGAGTAAAACAAAGTCCCCTGATTGAGCATAACAAAGGCCCCTGATCGAGTTTAACAAAAGCCCCTGATCGAGTATAACAAAGTCCCCTGATCGAGTATAACAAAGCCCCTGGATCGAATATAGGCGCCTGAACGAGTATACCAAAGGCCCCTGATCGAGTATAACAAAGTTCCCTGATCGAGTATAACAAAGCCCCTGGATCGAATATAACAAAGTCCCCCTGATCGAGAATAACAAAGTCCCCTGATCGAGTATAACAAAGCCCCCTGATCAAGTATAACAAAGGCCCCTGATCGAGTAAAACAAAGTCCCTTCATCGAATATAACAAAGTCCCCTGATCGAGTATAACAAAGTCCCCTAATCGAGTAGAGCAAAGTCCCCTCATCGAGTATAACAAAGGCCCCTCATCGATTATAACAAAGTCCCATGATCGAGTATAACAAAGTCCCCTAATCGAATATAAGAAAGTCCCCTGATCGAGTATAACAAAGTTCCCTCATCGAGTATACCAAAGGCCCCTGATCGAGTATAACAAAGGCCCCTGATCGAGTATAATAAAGTCCCATGATCGAGTATAACAAAGTCCCCTCATCAAATATAACAAAGTCCCCTGATCGAGTATAACAAAGTCCCTTGATCGAGTAGAACAAAGTCCACTCATCGAGTATGACAAAGGCCCCTCATCGAGTATAACAAAGTCCCATGATCGAGTATAACAAAGTCCTCTGGTCGAGTATAACAAAGGCCCCTCATCGAATATAACAAAGGCGCCTGAACGAGTATAACAAAGGCCCCTAATCGAGTATTTCAAAGTTCCCTGATCGGGTATAACAAACTCCCCTGATCGAGTATAACAAAGGCCTCTGATCGAGTTTAACAAAGTCCCCTGATCGAGTATAACAAACTCCCCTGGTCGAGGATAACAAAGTCCCCTCATCGAATATAACAAGGTCCCCTGATCGAGTATAACAAAGTCCCCTGATCGAGTAGAACAAAGTCCCCTCATCGAGTATAACAAAGGCCCCTGATCGAGTATAACAAAGTCCCCCTGATCGAGAATAACAAAGTCCCCTGATCGAGTATAACAAAGCCCCCTGATAAAGTATAACAAAGGCCCCTGATCGAGTATAACAATTTCCCCTCATCGAATATAACAAAGTCCCCTGATCGAGTATAACAAAGTCCCCTAATCGAGTAGAGCAAAGTCCCCTCATCGAGTATAACAAAGGCCCCTCATCGAGTGTAACAAAGTCCCATGATCGAGTATAACAAAGTCCCCTAATCGAATATAAGAAAGTCCCCTGATCGAGTATAACAAAGTTCCCTGATCGAGTATAACAAAGGCCCCTGATCGAGTATAACAAAGGCCCCTCATCGAGTATAACAAAGTCCCATGATCGAGTATAACAAAGTCCTCTGGTCGAGTATAACAAAGGCCCCTCATCGAATATAACAAAGGCGCCTGAACGAGTATAACAAAGGCCCCTGATCGAGTATTTCAAAGTTCCCTGATCGAGTATAACAAAGTCCCCTGATCGATTATAACAAAGGCCTCTGATCGAGTTTAACAAAGTCTCCTGATCGAGTATAACAAACTCCCCAGGTCGAGGATAACAAAGTCCCCTCATCGAATATAACAAGTCCCCTAATCGAGTATAACAAAGTCCCCTGATCGAGTAGAACAAAGTCCCCTCATCGAGTATAACAAAGGCCCCTCATCGAGTATAACAAAGTCCCATGATCGGGTATAACAGAATCCCCTCATCGAGTATAACAAAGGCCCCTCATCGAGTATAACAAAGTCCCATGATCGAGTATAACAAAGTCCCCTCATCGAATATAACAAAGTCCCCTGATCGACTATAACAAAGTCCCTGATCAGTTTAACAAAGGCCCTCATCGGGTATAACCAAAGTCCCTGGTCGAGGTATATCAAAGGCCCTGATCCCGAATATAACAAAGGTGCCTTAACGAGTATAACAAAGGCCCCTGATCGAGTATAACAAAGTTCCTGATCGAGTATAACAAAGTCCCTGATCGAGTATAACAAAGTCCCCTGATCGAGAATAACAAAGTCCCCTGATCGAGTATAACAAACCCCCCTGATCAAGTATAACAAAGGCCCATGATCGAGTATAACAAAGACTCCTGGTCGATTATAACAAAGTCCCCTGATCGAGTATAACAAAGGCCCCTCATCGAGTGTAACAAAGGCCCCTGATCGAGTATAACAAAGTCCCCTGATCGAGTAGAACAAAGTCCCCTCATCGAGTATAACAAAGGGCCCCTCATCGAGTATAACAAAGTCCCATTATCGAGTATAACAAATTTCCCTGATCGAGTATAACAAAGGCCTCTGATCGAGGTTAACAAAGTCCCCTGATCGAGTATAACAAAGTCCCCTCACCGAGTATAACAAAGTCCCCTGATCGAGTATAACAAAGTCCCCTGATCGAGTATAACAAACTCCCCTGGTCGAGGAAAACAAAGTCCCCTGATCGAGTATAACAATGGCCTGTGATCGAGTATAAGAAAGTCCCATGATCGCGTATAACAAAGTCTTTCATCGAATATAACAAAGTTCCCTGATCGAGTATAACAAATTCCCCTGATCGAGTAGAACAAAGTCCCCTCATCGAGTATAACAAAGGTCCCTCATCGAGTATAACAAAGTCCCATGATCGAGTATAAAAAAGTCTTTCATCGAATATAACAAAGTCCCCTTATCGAATATAACAAAGTCCCCTGATCGAGTACAACAAAGTCCCCTGATCGAGTATAACAATGGCACCTGATCGAGTATGACAAAGTCCCCTGACCGAGTATAACAGAGTCCCCTAGTCGAGTATAATAAACTGCCCTAATCGAGTGTAACAAAGTCCCTTGATCGAGTATAACAAAGTCCCCTGATCGAGTATAACAAAGGCCTCTGATCGAGTTTAACAAAGGCCCCTCATCGAGTATAACAAAGTCCCCTGATCGAGTATAACAAAGTCCCCTGATCGAGTATAACAAATTCGCCTGATCGAGTTTAACAAAGCCCCCTCATCGAATATAACAAAGTCCCCTGATAGAGTATAACAAAATCCCGTGAACGAGTATAAGAAAGTCCCCTGATCGAGTATAACAAAGTCCCCTGATCGAGTATAACAAAGTTCCCTGATCGAGTATAACAAAGGCCCCAGATCGAGTATAACAAAGGCCCCTGGTCGAGTATAACAAAGTCCCATGATCGAGTATAACAAAGTTCCCTCATCGAATATAACAAAGTCCCCTGATCGAGTATAGCAAAGTCCCAGATCCAGGTATAACAAAGTCCCCTGATTGAGCCACTAAAAGGCCCTGATCGAGTTTAACAAAAAGCCTCGAGATCGAGTATAACAACGTCCCGCGCTTGGTCGAGAGTATAACAAAGGCCCTGATCGGGGATTTAACAAAGGCCCCTCATCGAGTATAACAAAGTCCCCTGATCGAGTATAACAAAGTTTCCTGATCGAGTATAACAAATTCGCCTGATCGAGTATAACAAAGCCCCCTCATCGAATATAACAAAGTCCCCTGATCGAGTATAACAAAATTCCGTGAACGAGTATAAGAAAGTCCCCTGATCGAGTATAACAAAGTCCCCTGATCGAGTATAACAAAGTTCCCTGATCGAGTATAACAAAGGCCCCAGATCGAGTATAACAAAGGCCCCTGATCGAGTATAACAAAGTCCCATGATGGAGTATAACAAAGTCCCCTCATCGAATATAACAAAGTGCCCTCATCGAGTATAACAAAGTCCCCAGATCGAGTATAACAAAGTCCCCTGATTGAGTATAAGAAAGGCCCCTGATCGAGTTTAACAAAAGCCTCTGATCGAGTATAACAACGTCCCCTGGTCGAGTATAACAAAGGCCCCTGATCGAATATAACAAAGGCGCCTGAACGACTATAACAAAGGCCCTTGATCGAGTATAACAATGTTCCCTGATCGAGTATAACAAAGCCCCTGGATCGAATATAATAAACTCCCCCTGATCGAGAATAACAAAGTCCCCTGATCAAGTATAACAAAGTCCCCTCATCGAATATAATAAAGTCCCCTGATCGAGTATAACAAAGTCTCCTCATCGAGTTTAACAAAGTCCTCTAATCGAGAATAACAAAGGCCCCTGATCGAGTATAACAAAGGCCCCTGATCGAGTATAACAAGGGCCCCTGATTGAGTATAACAAAGTCTCCTCATCGAGTTTAACAAAGTCCTCTA
>NW_024726567.1:0-7500 GCF_018991925.1 Homarus americanus
ATTACGTATTGCTTGTGGTATATCTCGACTTTAGCAAATCCTTCGACAGAGTCCCCCGAAAGACTAATAAGAAAAGTGGAGGCTCAAGGAATTGGAGGAAATATTCTAAATGGATTAGGACGTGGTTACAGGACACGAAACAGCGATTCTGAGCATTAACGGCACTAAATCCGATTGGAGAAACGTCACTAGTGAGTACTTCTGCTCAGTACCTGACCATTATTATTTATTATATACATAAATGACATAGTTATCGGCGTAGACAGCATAAGTAAATTTGATGATGACACTAAATATGGCATGTAGTTAAATGTGAGTGAGGACTCTGCAAAACTACAGGAAGATTTGATAAATATTTTCGAATGGTCTGAAAAATGGCAGATGAAATTCAATGTGGACAAATGTAAAGTACTTAGTAAAGAAGATGTTAAACAGATAAACAAGATACTAGATAAACAACGATGTCATAGAGAAATCCGACTGTGAGAATGGTTTAGGTATAATGATAAGTAGGAAACTTAAACCAAGTAAACAATGTATTTGCTCGAAACAAGACAAACAAAGTACTTTGGCTCATACAAAGGAGTGTTAATTAAAAAGATTAGGAGGTCATCCTAAAACTATCTCTTTGCGCTTGTGAGACCTCACTTGGATTACGTAGTTCAATTTTAGTCACCGTACTACTGAATAGATATTGAAGCCCAAGAAAAATTCAGAGGAGAATGAAAAGAGTAATCCGGGCATCAGGAACATTGAGCACAGGAGCGAACTCGTAACTAATGTTTTAATAAGACAATTTAGATTTAGGCGCGAAATAGATAAACATTGGTTTGGAAATAGAGTAGTGGATGAGTGGAACAAGTTAACAAACATCGTCATAACTCGAATACTCTGGATAGCTTCAAACATAAGTTGGATGGATATATGAGCGATAGGGTGGGTGCAAATGGACTGCCCAGTATGGGTCAATAGGCCCGCTGCAGTTTCTCCATTCTTATGTTCTTATGTTAACACCCACGTCAGGCCACAACACCCACGTCAGGCCACAACACCTACGTCAGCCACAACACCTACGTCAAGCCACAACACCTACGTCAAGCCACAACACCTACGTCAGGCCACAACACCTACGTCAGGCCACAACACCTACAGTCAGGCCACAACACCCGTCAGGCCACAACACCCACAAGCCAGGCCACAACACCTACGTCAAGCCACAACACCTACGTCAGGCCACAACACCTACGTCAAGCCACAACACCCATGTCAAGCCACAACACCCACGTCAGACCACAACACGTACGTCAGGCCACAACACTACGTCAAGCAACAACACCCATGTCAAAACCACAACACCTACGTCAAGCCACAACACCCACGTCAGACCACAACACCCACGTCAGGCCACAACACCCTTTGTAAGACCACAACACCCATGTCAAGTCACAACATCCACGTCAAGCCACAACACACACGTCAGGCCACAACACCCACGTCAGGCCACAACACCCACGGTCAGGCCACAACACCCACGGTCAGGCCACAACACCCACGACACACAACACCCACGTCAGGCCACAACACCCACGTCAGGCCACAACACCCACGTCAGGCCACAACACCCACGTCAGGCCACAACACCCACGTCAGGGCCACAACACCACGTCAGGCCACAACACCCATGCGTCAGGCCACAACACCCACGTCAGGCCACAACACCCACGTCAGGCCACAACACCCACGTCAGGCCACAACACCCACGTCAGGCCACAACCCCACATCAGGCCACACACATACACACACACACACACACGCACACACGCACCTTACGACATTCCATCACCCTTACTAGTCAAGTTTCCACTACTACGGAAGTGTGTTTGTAATGACGTCTTGTTGGTGATATTCCTTTAGTTATTTTTAGTCGTAAAATAATGAACAAAGACTCATATTTCTCATGGCGTGTCGCACCTTTCACGTTTTGTCTTCGTGCGGAACTAAGATACTTTTCTCAGGTATTCTGTTTAAAGAACATTGGTAATAGGGAGACCATTGTTAATGTTCAGGAGACCATAATATCGAGTTGGTGTTGTGATATTTATATATATGTTATATTTTCAAGGTTTGGTATTATTGTTACACTTGGAGCTTTTGTTAATAGAAAAGATTATTAATATATTATTTGATTCATACTTTATTAATATTATTTTATTTATTTATTATTATTACATGAGATATTATTCAAGTAACAGCTAAATCAATCATAATGACAATCAACGCCTTGGTTTTCCCTTAACTGGGGTCAATTGCAACATATATATTTATTGAGGAGTAAAATCGGCAAAAAAATCACAGTCATTCATATCTATTTTAAATAACTGTTGAAAAGGAGAGAATGTTAGCAGTGTGTAGCTGAAGGTGTGAGGATGGAGGGGAGAGGTGCGTGTTTGTGCTTGCCTGAGGTTGCTCCCCCTCACCACACACACACACACACACACACACACACCACTGTTTGATACCCCTATTTCATCAAGGTTAAGCGACATATGCAACTCTTCAACACAGATGACAACAAAATACAAACGACGAGGAACTTGTTGTAAATGTTTCACGTCGAAGTTGGATGATTAATTATACATAAACCTACTAAGTCCTCTGTGTTAGTAGTAATAGTGTTAGTTATTACTGTGGACTTATCGGCAACCAAAGAGGTTTTCCTGTCTTTTAACCTCCAGCAGTTGAAAATATCCTGCTCTAATGTATTCAGTGTTTGTCTTTGTAAGGGAAGATGCCATGGTGACTTGATTTGATAGTTATTCTTATTTGACCTTCCCCTGTGCTGTATAGTGGTAGAAAAATAAATTAGTGAATAGTCATATCTTCCCCCACTCTTCCTTTGGTCCTATAGGCCCTAACCTAACTTCTAATCTTATCAAACTCTTAGTATTGGCCCCAGTCGTAAGGGGCCTGATCTTAATGGTTAAGGTAGGATAAGTAAGGGTAGGATAGGTCTATAATAAATGGGACAGGTCCTAAGGAGACCGATTATACTGGACCACAGTTTTAATAGCTTTCAACACTCTTGGGCCTAAACAATGGTCCTTAAAGATTCTAGGTCCTAATCCTAATCCTAATCGAACCTAATCGTAATGGCGAGATTAAGTTAGATTAGAGTCCATATTAGGACTGGCTATTTGACCTGTTCAGAAACAAACAATAATTTACTGTCAGATATGCGAAACATACAAACTGGACACTCTCTGGCCTCGTCTCATTCAGACCGTGAATAAAATCCGGAGACTTATTTCTTGGTAAGTGAGACTGAAATAAAGGTTGTACGATGATGAATTATAGAGATAGAGATATATAAAGGATGAACGGAGGATAGATGGATTGATAGATAGATTAGAAGAGGAACAGAAGGATAAACAGACGATAAACAGACAGGTAGTAGGCAGCAATCCAAACAGGAGGTGTACTACGACCTGGGAAGATATTGGAAGCATAATGTGTTGTTAATGGTAGACCTGCTGCCATATGACTTCTAAAAAATTGTGACAAGTCCCAGGTTGCTGATCTGACTGACTTTCTCATTTACGCACATTTGCAGGGTCTCAATTGTAAACACAACATACAGTACATATATCGTTTCTCATTATTGATTTTTTATGGCTATTATTTATTATTTATTATTATTATTATTATTATTATTATTTATTATTATTATTATTATTATTATTATTATTATTATTATTATTATTTTATATCTTCACCCTAGGTGGGCTAATCCCGTAAAGGTGTCTAGACATACAGACATTCGAACAGACGGATATAACAGCGAAAACGATTACAAAGGACAGAGAAAATCAGAGAAAGGGCGAACTCGTAACAATGGTTTAAATGGACAAATTTAGATTTAGGCGTGAAATAGGTAAAACTGGTTTGAAACAGAGTAGTGGATGAATGGAACAAGTTACAAATATCATCATTAACTCGAATACGCTGAATTGCTTCAAACATAGGTTGATGCTCATATGAGCAATAGGGGTTGGGTTAAACGGACTGCCAGTATGGGCCAATGGCCCGCTGCAGTTTTCCATTCTTATGTTCTTATGTTCTTATGGGCAGAAAACTAATAGACGGACAAAGAGACAGACATACATGAAGACAGATAAACGAACGACGGGTATGAGAGTAACCTGATCAAGACCTCCAGTATGAGACATAGGGCACAAAAAATGAGAACCACGCAATACAATTTCATTTTTTGTCAGCAAACACACCAAAAATTACGTTTGTTTATAAATTACTCTTTCGAGGAACACGATATTTGGTGCACTTGTCGTATGAACATTACGAAGGCAAAGTAGTATCTTACCTCATCTCAGGTTCATAAAAGGTGTAGAAAATGGCCTCCGTTCTGATCGATGGAGATGTGGGTTTCAACAGTGAGTAAATATACTGTAGAAGATAACACAGTTTGTATTTTGGTATATTCCCAAACTTTGTCTTATAGCGTACCAGGTAATTTGGTTTTGATTTTTCCTGCCTAATGCATCCATCTACTTGACTATCTTTTTATTTTTATTTTTTTTTTGCAGAATTATCCTCGACGCCTCTTATAAGACTACTTGTTATACTGTCACTAACGTCACCATTCCTGTCGCATCAACATCACTATTCCTGTCACTGTTACCTACGTCACTATTCCTGTCACTGTCACCAACGTCACTATTCCTGTCACTGTCACCAACGTCACTATTCCTGTCACTGTCACCAACGTCACTATTCCTGTCTGTCACCAACATCACTATTCCTGTCACTCTGTCACACTTTTAAGTTTCAGTTCTTGTCGCCACCAGTCTCCGTATCACACTTAGATTCGCCATTATTCTCCGTGCTGTCCTGACTTATTTTAACGTTACACCTCGTCACCACCATCATTCTTCTCGTCACACCTCGTCACCACCATCATTCTTTACGTCACACCTCGTCACTACCATCATTCTTCTCGTCACCTCGTCACCACCATCATTCTTCGTCACACCTCGTCACCACCATCATTCTTCGTCACCTCGTCACCACCATCATTCTTCACGTCACCGTTACTACCATCATTCTTCACGTCACACCTCATCACCACAATCATTCTTCACGTCACACTTAAAGCTTCACACTTTTATATTACAATCGTCCTCCATCAGATGTACTGTATCGCTTCCTCAGAACTCCTCTTGATGTTTGTTGTGGTAATGATGTTCACAACGTCTTGCCACACGCTACGAGCTGAAGACACACACCCAAACACAATATCTGTCAGGACCTTTTTTTAGTTGTGTGTGTGTGTGTGTGTGTGTGTGTGTGTGTGTGTGTGTGTGTTGTGTGTGTGTGTGTGTGTGTGTGTGTGTGTGTGTGTGTGTGTGTGTCATATTTTTATCCCTTCATTTCTTTGATTCAATCATTCTCCCCTCTGTCCATCCATCCAGCTTTCTTCCTTCCTTTCTTCCTTCTTTCTCTTCCCTTCTCCTCCCTCCCTACGTCTCTTCCTCTTTCTCCCCTTTACCTTCCTCCCGTTTCACCTTCCTTCTTTCATTGCCTCTCCCCTCCCTCTCTCTTCTTCCTTCCATCCTTCCCCCTTTCTCTCCCTCTCCCCTTCCTTCCCTTCCTCCCTCTCTCTCTTGCCTCTCTCTCGTTGCCCAGATTCTTCCACCTTTGCATACCACCAGCAGGAGGTTGTGGGCAGGGCAGGGCTGTCCACCAGGAAGCGGATATCGTCAGGTCTGGATGTCACCTCCTCCTTCCTGCCCCCAGACACCAATCCATGAATACTTCCTAGACCAGAGTCCTTCCTCCAAAGTCTCACCTAGTTGTTTGTTGTTGTTGTTGTTGTTTTTTGTTGTTGCTCTGGTATTATTTTGTTGTTGTTGTTGCTGTTGTTGTTGTTTGTTGTTTGCTGTATTATTGTTGCTGTTATTTGTTGTTGCTGTTGTTATTTATTTGCTGTTGTTGTTGTTGCTGTTGTTGAAGTTGTTGTTTGTTGTTGTTTATTTGCTGTTGTTTGTTGTTATTTGCTGTTGTTATTTTGTTGTTGCCGTTGTTGTTGTTGCTGTTGTTGATGTTGTTGCTGTTGTTGCTGTTATTTGTTGTTGTCTGTTGTTGTTGTTATTTGTTGTTGTTGACTATTTGTTGTTGTTGTTGTATTATTATTGTTGTTGCTGTTGTTGTTATTTGTTGCTGTTGTTTTTACTTATTTGTTGATGTTGCTGCTGTTATTGCTGTTATTGTTGCTGTTGTTATTTGCTGTTGTTGTTGATGTTGTTGTTGTTGTTGTTGCTGCTGTTTTTTTGTTGATGTTGTTGTTGTTGTTGCTGTTGTTTTGCTCTTATTTGTTGATGTTATTTGTTGTTGTTGTTGTTGTTATGTGTTGTTTATTGCTGTTGTTGTTGCTGTTATTTGTTGTTGTTGTTGTTATTGTTGCTGTTGTTGTTGTTGTTTACTGTTTGTTGTTGTTGCTGTTGTTGTTGATGTTATTTGTTATTGCTGTTGTTATTTGTTATTGTTGTTATTTGTTGGTGTTTATTTATTTGTTGTTTTATTGTTTGCTGCTGTTATTTGCTGTTTATTGCTGTTATTGTTGTTGTTATTTATTTGTTGTTGTTATTTGCTATTATTGTTGTTGTTGTTGTTGTTATTTGTTGATGATGTTGTTATTTGTTATTTAGTCATTTGTTGTTGTTGTTATTTATATTGTTGTTATTTGTGTTGTTATTATTTACTTTTATTGTTGTTGATGTTATTTATTTGCTGTTATTTGTTGTTATTTATTGTATTTGTTATTTATTTGCTATTTATTTATTTAGCTGTTATTTGTTGCTATTTGTTGTTGTTGTTTATTATTGCTGTTGTTATTTGCTATTGTTGTTGTTGTTATTTATTATTTGTTATTTGCTGTTATTTGCTGTTGTTGTTGTATTGTTATTGTTATTTGCTATTTATTTTGCTGTTATTTGCTGCTGTTTATTTTATTTATTTTCTGTTATTTACTGTTATTATTGTTGTTGTTTATTATTTATTTATTTATTGCTGTTATTTATTTGTTATTTGCTATTGATATTGCTATTGTTGTTATTATTTGTTACTGTTATTTGCTGTTATTTATTGCTATTTATTTATTGCTATTTTTTGTTGTTGTTGTTTGCTGTTGTTGTTGTTGTTTGCTATTTTATTTGTTGTTGATGTTATTTGCTGTTGTTGTTGTTTAGTTTCTTGTTGCTATGTTGTTATTGTTGTCTGCTGTTATTTATTTGTTGTTTATTTGTTTATTTATTGTTGCTGTTGTTGTTGTTGTTGCTTATTGCTGTTGTTGTTGATGTTATTGCTGTTAAATTTGTTGTTGTTGTTGTTGATGTTGTTGCTTTTGTTATTTGTTGTTGATGTTATTTATTGTTGATGTTATTTATTTGTTTTGTGTTGTTTATTTATTTGTTATTGTTATTTATT
>NW_024726568.1:0-20808 GCF_018991925.1 Homarus americanus
GTGTTACGACCCTTGGGCCTCTTAAGGGTGTAACAATATCACAAATTCACAAATTACACTTTGTACTACAGGTCCAGGAATAGATCCCACCAAATTATCACCTCATTACTACGGGGTATATTGAAATACATACAGTAGTTTTAATAACAGAATATATTAACAAATAAACAATAAAATAAATATATCAGTATGTACAAAAATAAACAAATACAAGTTAAATCTGATCAAATAAATGACTCAACCGAGTGACAAAATAATGAACACAAAAGTAAAGACTTATTTAGTCTAGAAACTACGATGAACAACGTGGTCTACCCACCACACGAAACCTCATAAATAAGTAAGTTATTTTCCGTGGAACTCCAAAATATGATTAACAATAATCTTTCACAAATAATACTTTACTTGGTGTTATAAAAGTCGAGCAAGGTTTACACGTTATACCACTAGAAACATACTGTACAATAAGAAAGGAGATACTCTGTACTTAACTAAACACTGCCGGGCCCATACTAAAGTAAACAAAGCGAGCTGACGCGGCAGAAATGACGTCGCAAACAAAAGACGTTCACGTTGCTAGTCCACAACCAACGATGGAACGCTCACTCGTAACATCTCCCCCCTTAATTTAAAAGTCTAAGAAGCTCTGAATAAACTTTTACTCAACACGAGATAGAGTGTCGGCAATAATATTATCACAGCCCTTTATGTGTTTGATTTCTATATTATAGGGTTGAAGAGCTAATGACCACCGTAACAGTCTTTGATTCTTATTTCTCATATTATGAACAAATTGAAGTGGATTATGATCTGTATAACCTATCACTGGGTAAGGTGATCCACTTACATACACCTCAAACTTTTCTAGAGCTAAAAAAAGGGCCAATGTTTCTTTTTCTATTGTGGCATATCCACATTGATGATTTTCAGTTTAACCGAGAAATAACAGTTCGGGTGCAATATTCCATCTTTTCCTTTTTGCATTAACACAGCACCAACTCCTGTGTCACATGCGTCCGATTGTATCACAAACTGTTTCTTAAAGTCTGGGAGTTGCAGTACAGGTGCCGTCGCCAACAACCCACGAACCTTTTTGAATGCTGTCTGGCATTCATCAGTCCACACAAACTTTCTTTTTGGACTAACCAAATCTGTCATGGGAGTGACCACCCTGGCAAAATTTTGACAAAACTTCCTGTAGAATCCAATCATCCCGAGAAATCTTCTGAGAGCCTTTCGATTGTGAGGTGAAGGGTAGACTGAGAATATCGCCAACCTTGGCATCAATTGGAGCAATTTTCCCTTGTCCAATGACATGACCAGGGAAGATTAAGGTGTCATGTCCGAATTCACTCTTGGGTAGGTTTACGGTGAAGTTGAACTCTGCTAGACGATTGAAGAGTTCACGGAGTCGGCCAATGTGTTGTACCCATGTGTCACCGACGATGACCAGATCATCTAGATAGGCGTACACTCCAGGCAGGCCTGATGTCACTATATGCATTGCTCGCTGAAATGTTGCTGGTGCTCCTTTGAGGCCTAAGTGCATAACTTTGTATTGCCACAACCCCTCCGCAGTGACAAAAACTGAAATCTGCTTTGCTTCTTCCGAGAGTTTGATTTGGTAGTAGCCTTTGAGAAGATCCAGCTTGGTGACAAATGATGCTTGACCCACACTATCGATGATGTCGTCGATGCGCGGCAATGGATATGCATCAGCACGTGTCACCAGGTTGACCTTCCTGTAGTCAGTACACATGCGGACACTTCCGTCGGGTTTAGGCACCAGCACACAGGGTGACGCCCATGCACTACTGCTCCTCTCCACTATGTCATGTTCCAGCAGATACTCCACCTCCTGCTTCAGCTTCTCCCGCTTATCAGGGCTCATTCGGTAGGGTGCTTGCTTGATGGGAGATGTTCCAGGCAGCAGAACTAGGTTGTGCTCCAGCATAGAACACTGGCGTGGCACATCGTCGAAGAGTGGCTTGAACTCCTGCAGCAGTTGCACCACATCCTGAGACTGTTGTTGTGAAAGATGGAATACTTTAAAGGTAGGGTCACACAATATACTGGAATTATAGATATTTATGGGATATCCACTTGGAACCACCTCCTCTCCTCCTGTTACCGAACAAACCACTTCACTCCTACCAAAATACGGTTTTAACCTGTTGATATGAGTCAAACTCTCCAATTTTCTCTTGTCTGGAGTCGCTATGACATAGTTGAGGTCATTTAATTTCTTAACTATAGTGAATGGACCCTCATATTTAGCTTGAAGGGGATTTCTATACAGGGGTATCTCCAGGCTTAAATTCTCTAGCTTGACAATGCTCATCATATTGCTTTTTCATTTTCTCCTGTACTTCTGACAGATTTTCACGAGCAATCTCACCTACTCTCTTCAGTTTCTCTTTAAACTTCTCTACATACACTGATAAAGGGACTGTTATTTGATTACTTATCCAACTTTCCTTCAACACAGTCATAGGACCTCTTACAGCATGACCAAAAATCATTTCAAAGGGACTGAATCCTAGGGAGTCTTGGGGACTCTCTCTTATGGCAAACAACATAAGTGGTACTCCTTCATCCCAAT
Organism: Homarus americanus; assembly: GCF_018991925.1. Classification (NCBI taxonomy): domain Eukaryota; kingdom Metazoa; phylum Arthropoda; class Malacostraca; order Decapoda; family Nephropidae; genus Homarus; species Homarus americanus. Next base: position 2,603 of record NW_024726568.1, read on the forward strand.
CCTTATCAGACTCCATACAGTATTTCATAAGCATTGATTTAAAAGTCTGGTGGAACCTCTCTAGGGCACCTTGGGTTTGAGGGTGGTACGCAGAAGCTAAGTATTGTTTAATACCCAATTCATTCATCACCTGCTGGAAAAGGAAAGAAGTGAAGTTAGTACCCTGATCCGACTGTACAATTCTAGGAATCCCATATTAAGTGAAGAAGTTAGTCAGAGCCTTTACCACACTCTTTGCTTTGATGTTTCGCAATGGTATAGCCTCTGGGTACCTGGTGGTAGTACACATGATTGTTAACAAATATTGGTGGCCACATCGAGGTTTTGGGAGAGGACCTACACAATCATTTATAACCCTGCTAAATGGCTCATCTACCACAGGAATGGGTTTTAAGGGAGCTGGTTTTATGACCTGATTCGGTTTACCAGCCATCTGACATTCATGGCAAGTCCTACAGTATCTGGCAACATCACCTTTTATTGCAGGCCAGTAAAAATGAGACAAAATCTTTTTGTATGTTTTCCTAACTCCTAAATGTCCTCCCAAAAAGTCGTGTGCTAATTTCAAGATTTCTCCCCTGTGACAACTGGGAATCACAACCTGATGCACAACATTCCACTCATCAGCAGGATCAGATACAGATCTGAACTTCCTCATAAGTAACCCTGAATCCATGTAGTAACAAACAGGCAAATGAGCCGCTTCTTCCATATCCACAGCCTTCCTACATAGTTCAGCTAATTCGGAGTCACTCTGCTGGTCATCTTTCAGTTTTTCCCTAGTGACAGGTACACTCTGAATGGTAATGTTGTCACCAGAAGAGAGATCAGCTTCAGATTTTGGGGGAATGAATGTTAACTGAATCTTTAGCTTCACTCACATCTCTCCCACCAATGTCACTATCAAATGAATCATCCTGACTGTCAAACAGATTCTCAATACCTAAATCATTTTCATCATTGCCAGGTGCACTGCTATCAGCAATACAGAGCTTAGGGTCAACTGAAGGAACGGTCTGTACCTATTCCGAAGAGTCTGGCTCCTTGTAACTGCACATAAAGGAAATAAATCGGGGTATTCTTCTTCAATTAAACCAGTATTACTCTCCTCTGTAGGAGTCGAGGATACCACAGGATCTGGCACCACGCTGGCTCCTGCAATATCATTACCCAGCAAAAAAGTAACCCCTGTCACAGGAAGAGAATCTTGAACACCAATGGTCACCCAACCAGTCACAAGTGAAGTTCGCAAAAACACCCGATACAAAGGAACAGTGATCACTCCACCGACACCCTTAAGCACCAAATGCTCTCCAGTATAGGAATCTTCCACGCAGGGAACAGATCCTTTCAACAGAATACTGTGAGAAGCACCAGTGTCACGCAAAATCTTTGCTGGGTGCTGATCACCTGATTCCTCAACTGCAACTGAACCATCTAACATGAAAGGTTCAAAAGAATCGTCCTTTGGGCAGTTTTCTCATTTGGTAAAAACAGACAAATGCTTTAGTCTTGGCATAGGTCTTGGAAAGCTCACCTGAGTTTCCACGAAAATTTACTTTACTTGAAGAAGTAAAACTACTATTCTGCCTACCACCCTTTTCCTTGGTTATAAGACCCTTTCCACCTGAATGATTTTGAGATTTAACAGGATGCATTTTGTGAGTAAGGGCATAGCTATCAGCTAATGCAGCAGCTTTATGAACATTACTAATATCTCTCTCCTAAGTACAATTGTATATCTCTTGGAGTGGCTCTTTTGAACTGTTCTAAAATCATCAACTCAACAAGTTCCTCAAAAGTTTCTACCTTGCTAGACTTTATCCACCTTCCACACATTTTACTCAATGAATAAACAAATTCTACATATGACTGTGAATCAGTCTTTCTCATAGTCCTAAATTTCACTCTATATGTTTCAGGAATGAGTTCATATGCCTTAAGAATTTCTTCTTTCACTAATTTATAACTACGACAAACTTCACTTGACAAAGACAGAAATGCTGAACGAGCTGACCCAGTGAACACACTTTGAATCATAGCAATCCACGACTCTTCAGGCCACTGAAAAGACTTTGCAATCTTCTCAAACTGCATGAAAAACTCTTCTGGATCCTCCTCATCAAAAGCAGGCATAAGTCTCAAATGTTTTGTCACATCAAACAATTTTGTCTCAGATTCTAAAGACAATGCCTGTAAGTCTTGTCTTCTACTGCTAATCTGTGCTAACGCTAATTCATGCTGCCTTTCACGCTCTCTTTCCCTTTCTTCTCTTTCCTTCAAAGTCAACTCATGCTCCATTTCTAACTTTCTTATCTCTACAGCTTCCATGGGGTCAAATGAACGCCAAGTCAGTGCCCCCTTCGGTAGCACCTCTTCATTTACAAGTTCAGTTAGTACTGCACTTTGAATTTCAGACTTTCTTTGACTACGTCGATACTCAATTTCATATAAGAACATAGAACATAGAATGGAGAAAACTGCAGCGGGCCCTGTGGCCCATGCCCAAACGGTCCCCATTTACACCCAACCCCTATTGCTCATATATCACCCAACCTATGTTTGACTATCCAGCGTACTCAGGTTAATGATGATATTTGGTAACTTGTTCCACTCATCCACTACTCTATATCCGAACCAGTGTTTACCTATATTGCGCCTAAATCTAGATTTGTCTAATTTAAAACCATAGATACGAGTTCACTCCTGGTTGGATAGTTTGAGTACCTTTGTTATATCACCTTAGCCCTGATTTCCATTTATACACCTCTATCATATCGCCCCTCACTCTCCGTCTCTCGGGGGAGTGCAAAATTAAGATGCTTTAACTTGTCCCTATATAAGGACTGTACTTTGGGATTAGTCTTGTCATTCCTCCTCGTTCTTTCCAAGAGTTTCTGCGCTTATCCATATCCAACAAGTTTCCGCCTTTCATCCTTCAACATTTCACGGACGGATAATACCCAATTCATTCATCACCTGCTGGAAAAGGAAAGAAGTGAAGTTAGTACCCTGATCCGACTGTACAATTCTAGGAATGCCATATTTAGTGAAGAAGTTAGTCAGAGCCTTTACCACACTCTTTGCTTTGATGTTTCGCAATGGTATAGCCTCTGGGTACCTGGTGGTAGTACACATGATTGTTAACAAATATTGGTGGCCACATCGAGTTTTTGGGAGAGGACCTACACAATCAATTATAACCCTGCTAAATAGCTCATCTACCACAGGAATGGGTTTTAGGGGGAGCAGGTTTTATGACCTTATTCGATTTACCAGCCATCTGACATTCATGGCAAGTTCTATAGTATCTGGCAACATCACCTTTCATTCCAGGCCAGTAAAAATGCGACAAAATATTTTTGTATGTTTTCCTAACTCCTAAATGTCCTCCCAAAAAGTCGTGTGCTAATTTCAAGATTTCTCCCCTGTGACAACTGGGAATCACAACCTGATGCACAACATTCCACTCATCAGCAGGATCAGATACAGATCTGAACTTCCTCATAAGTAACCCTGAACCCATGTAGTAACAAACAGGCAAGCGAACGGCTTCTTCAATATCCACAGCCTTCCTACATAGTTCAGCTAATTCGGAGTCACTCTGCTGATCATCGAACAGTTTTTCCCTAGTGACAGGTACTTTCTGAATGGTAATGTTGTCGCCAGAAGAGAGATCAGCTTCAGATTTTTGGGAATGAATGTTAACTGAATCTTTAGCTTCACTCACATCTCTCCCACCAATGTCACTATCAAATGAATCATCCTGACTGTCAAACAGATTCTCAATACCTAAATCATTTTCATCATTGCCAGGTGCACTGCTATCAGCAATACAGAGCTTAGGGTCAATTGAAGGAACGGTCTGTACCTTATTCCGAAGAGTCTGGCTCCTTGTAACTGCACATAAAGGAAATAAATCAGGGTATTCTTCTTCAATTAAACCAGTATTATTCTCCTCTGTAGGAGTCGAAGATACCACAGGATCTGGCACCACGCTGGCTCTTGCAATATCATTACCCAGCAAAAAAGTAACCCCTGTCACAGGAAGAGAATCTTGAACACCAATAGTCACCCAACCAGTCACAAGTGGAGTTCTTAAAAACACCCTACACAAAGGAACAGTGATTACTCCACCGACACCCTTAAGCACCAAATGCTCTCCAGTATAGGAATCTTCCACGCAGGGAACAGATCCTTTCAACAGAATACTGTGAGAAGCACCAGTGTCACGCAAAATCTTCGCAGGGTACTGATCACCTGATTCCTCAACTGCAACTGAACCATCAAACATGTAAGGTTCAAAAGAATCCTCCTTTGGGCGATTTCTGTTGGTAAAAACAGACAAATGCTTTAGTCTTGGCATAGGTCTTGGAAAGCTCTCCTGAGTTCCACGAAAATTTACTTTACTAGAAGAAGCAGTACTACTATCCTGCCTACCACCCTTTTCCTTGGTTACAAAACCCTTTCCACCTGAATGATTTTGAGATTTAACAGGATGCATTTTGTGAGTAAGGGCATAGCTATCAGCTTATGCAGCAGCTTTATGAACATTACTAATATCTCTCTCTCCTAAGTACAATTGTATATCTCTTGGAGTGGCTCTCTTGAACTGTTCTAAAATCACCAACTGAACAAGTTCCTCAAAAGTTTCCATCTTGCTAGACTTTATCCACCTTCCACACATTTTACTCAATGAATAAACAAATTCTATATATGACTGAGCATCAGTCTTTCTCATAGTCCTAAATTTCACTCTATATGTTTCAGGAATGAGTTCATAAGCCTTAAGAATTTCTTCTTTCACTAACTTATAACTACGATAAACTTCACTTGACAAAGACAGAAATGCTGAACGAGCTGACCCAGTGAGCACACTTTGAATCATAGCAATCCACGACTCTCCAGGCCACTGAAAAGACTGCAATTTTCTCAAACTGCATGAAAAACGCTTCTGGATCCTCCTCGTCAAAGGCAGGCATAAGTCTCAAATGTTTTGTCACATCAAACAATTTTGTCTCAGATTCTAAAGACAATGCCTGTAAGTCTGGTCTTCTACTACTAACCTGTGCTAACGCTAATTCATGCTGCCTTTCACGCTCTCTTTCCCTTTCTTCTCTTTCCTTCAAAGCCAACTCGTGCAACTTATCCTTTTCTCGTTCTAGCCTTCCTTGCTCCATTTCTAACTTTCTCATCTCTACAGCTTCCCTGGGGTCAAATGAACGCAAAGTCAGTGCCTCCTTCGGTAGCACCTCTTCATTCACAAGTTCAGTTAATACTGCATTTTGAATTTCAGACTTCCTTTGACTACGTCGATACTCAATTTCATATAAGAACATAAGAACATAAGAATGGAGAGAAACTGCAGCAGGCTAACCAAGCACATACTGAAACAGTCCCGTTTACACCCAACCCTATTGCTCATATGAGCATCCAACCTATGTTTGAAGCAATTCAGCTTATTCGAGTTAATGATGATATTTGGTAACTTGTTTCATTCATCCACTACTCTGTTTCCAAACCAGTGTTTACCTATTTCACGCCTAAATCTAAATTTGTCTGATTTAAAACCATTTTTACGAGTTCGCTCCTGGTTGGATAGTTTGAGTACCTTTGTAATGTCACCTTTGTTTAGCCCTGCCTTCCACTTATACACCTCTATCAGATTACGCCCTCGCTCTACGTCTCTCGAGGGAGTGCAAATTAAAGATGCTTAACCTGTCTCTCTATACTCAGGTTCCCTAATGCCGGGATTAGTCTTGTCATTCTCCTCTGAATTTCCAAGTTCTATATCCATTCTGTAATACGGTGACCAGAACTGAACTGCATTAATCGGGTGTGGTCTCTGAAGAGCAAGATACAGTTTTAGGATGACCTCGCTAGTCTTGTAACTAACACTCCTTTGTATGAACCCAAGTACTTTATTAGCCTTATTCACGAGAGCAAAAACACATTTATGACCCAAGGTTCCTACTTATCATTACTCCTAAATCTCTCTCGCCAGTCGGCGGTTCTCTATGGCATCGTTACGTTCATCTGGTAACCGGTTTCCCTGTTTACATCTCCTATATTGAGTACTTTACATTTGTCCACGTTGAATTTCATCTGCCATTTTCAGACCATTCGAAAAATTCGTTTAGATCCTCCTGTAGTTTTGCGGAGTCCTCGTCAGTTTTAATAACACGTCCTATTTTAGTGTCACCAGCAAATTTACTTAGGTTGCTGTCTATGGCGATATCTTTGTCGTTTATGTATATAATAAATAATAATGGTCCGAGTACTGAGCCTTGGGGAACTTCACAAGTGACGTTGCTCGAATGGGATTTAGTGCCGTTAATGCTCACTCGCTGTTTCCTGTCCTGAAACCAAGCCCTAATCCATTTAAGGATATTACCTTTGATGCCATGTGCTTCTACCTTTCTAATTAGTCTTTTGTGGGGGACTCTGTCGAAGGCTTTGCTAAAGTCGAGATAAACCACATCATAATTGTGCCCCTCGTCCACCGATTCGAAAACTGATGAAAAGAATGTTAATAGATTAGTTAGGCAAGAACGTCCGCTTGTGAAGCCATGCTGGGAATCATTGATCAATCAGTGCTTCTCCAGGTGATTTCGAATAGAGTTTGAAATGATTGCTTCCAGTAATTTGCCTACTATTGATGTTAGACTGATTGGGCGGTAGTTAGAGGATAGTGATCTATCCCCCTTCTTGAAAATCGGTATTACATTAGCTATCCTCCAGGATTCTGGTACTACACCTGTTTTTAAGGACATGTTAAACAACTTTGCTAAGGGCATACTAAGCTCTTCCTTACATTCCTTTAATACTCTGGCAAATATCTCATCGGGACCAGGTGACTTAATAGGCTTTAGTTTGTCTATTTGCTTACTAACATCGTTACTAGTCACTACTATCTCACTTAATTTGTTTTCTTCACTATCTCTGAATAGAGTCGGTGCCTCGGGTATCATGTTTAGATTTTCGGTGGTGAAAATTGTTGAAAAATATTTATTCAAATTATTGCTCATTTTTCCGTCGTTATCAGTGAGCTCGCCGGAGTCTGACCGTATTGGTCCAATCTTTTCTTGTGTTTTAGTTTGATACATTTGGTAGAATCCTTTGGGGTTTGTCTTCGCCTCCCTTGCTATCCTTACCTCATTATTCCTCTTTGCTTTCCTTATCTCGGTTTTAACTCTACTCGCCAATACCCTATAATAGTCCAGGAGGTGAATTTCGCCACGATTTATCCTTCTACCTATAGCCTTCCTTTGGCCAATGATGTTCTTTAAATAATTATTTATCCATTTAGGGTCATTGTTGTCTGATCTGAGTTTTTTGTATGGTATGTTCTGCCTTTGTGCATTAAGTAACTCACTATTTAAATTATCGTGGAACTCGGCAATCTCAGATCTCGTTATCAGGTCGGTGTCATCTGTCAGGTTCACGGCCAAGCGCGACACCCCCTCTCTCAGCTGCCTCTTTAAACTGTCAAAGTTTGCCCTTCTGAAATCTGGTACTTTAGTGGAATTTTCCCTACGTCTGCCCTGAAAATCTAACTGGAATCGAATTTCTTTGTGATCGCTGTTTGCAAGTTCGTTCCCTACCTCGACATTGCTAATGAGGTTTTCTCTGTTCGTCAGAACTAAATCCAGTATATTATTACCCCGTGTGGGTTCGGTTATATGTTGACTTAGGAAACAGTCCTGGATCGTCTCGAGAAAATCCTCTGATTCTGAGTTACCCGTAAGGACAGTCCAATCTATTTGGCCAAGGTTAAAGTCGCCTACTATACAGACTTTGTTGTGTATGGAAGCCCTGCGCATTTCATCCCAGATAAGTCGCTCATTGACGCTATCAAGATTGGGGGTCTATATATTACCCCTGTGATTAATTTTTCCCCGACCGTCGCTTAATTCTATCAAATTGTTTCCTGTATTCCTCTCAGTTTTTATTTCTGTTATTTCACACTTCAGATTATCCCTAACATAGATTATACTCGCCTCCTTTCCTGGTCTGCTATCGGTATGGAACAGTTTTGTAACCCGCAATTTGGTATTCGACTGATAGTCACGTGTGTCTAGGTTGATCCATGTTCCAGTGAATGCAATTATATCGATTTCTTCGGTACATACCAAAGGCCTTAATATCATCCATTTTGTTTCTCATACTTCTACTGTTCGCGTAGTATACATTTAAGTTAGTCGTGTTCTGAGTCCTTCCCTTACCGCATTGTTTTAAACTCCCTGTCTAATTTAGTTTTGTCATCATTCCTAACACTATTTCCCTGTAATCTTTCGCCTTGTTTACCCGCTCCCACTGCAGTCTCCTCCACCCCCGTGCTCCTATGTTCTCTTAGCAGTTTACAGACTTCGATATCTCTTGAACTGCCCCCTCTAGAGCCCCAGCCAGGGTTGCTACTCCATCCCTAGACAGGTGCACGCCATCCCTAGCATAAAGGTCCCTTCTGCCATAGAAGTTGTCCCAGTTGTCAATGAATGGGACTGATATTGACTTGCAATATCTGTCAAGACGGTCGTTAACACCAACTGCCCTTGACAACCATTCGCTGCCAACTCTCCTTCTAGGCAGGACACAGCATATGATAGGGATCCCCCCCTTAGTCCTAATACGATCTATGGCTGCCTTGAACTTATCAAGAAGTTCCTCCCTCCTACACCGGCCAATATCATTGCCTCCTGCACTGAGGCAGATAATGGGTTTGTTCCCATTACCAGACAAGATATTGTCCATCCTGTCAATTATATCCCCCACCCCACCTCCTGGCAAACACACCCTCATCCTATTTTTGTTTTTACCACAAAAGGCCCTATCCATGTACCTTACCTGTGAGTCACCAACAATTAAAGTTTTTATACCTTCCTTGTCATCCCTGCCCCTGACTGTACTAACGTCCAATTCGTCTATCAAGGGACTGAACGGGTTGGTACACTTAGCTGTTGTTGTCGTTGTTGTCGTATCCTTTGAGTGCTTCTTGACCACCAGCTTGGTCCTGCCACTACTCACGACTTTCCACTCGTTTGATTTTTCGTCAGACACTGGCTTTACTCGTCCAGCCTCTCCTTTTAACTTCGCCAGCTCTTTCCTTAATTTCAGGTTCTCCAATGTGGCCCTCTCAATTTCTAACTTGGCCCTCGCCAATTCTTCAGTGGACCACTCCAGTTTGGTCAACAAACTCTCATACCCAAGACCGCACATATCACTGGCCAGCTGTTGAAGTTGTTGCCACTGCACCACACTTTTGGAGATGACTGACTCGGACTAAAGTGGCCTGGTCACTGGTGAGTGGCCTGAGAACGTTAAGTAGAAAAGACGGAATTTTTTGCCCCTATTCTTGAATATCTTCCAATTCAAGCTCTTTCTTCATCTAAGGACAACTATACTAATTCGTGGACACTTGTAGGTAAGGTGTGATTACTTTGTGAACTGTGACTTAAAAGGCCTATGGTGAATTTAAAGGACTACGAGAGTTTTAAAGTGTTGCGGTTGAATGCTCTGGCCAACTTATTCATTCAGTGATTTATGGCGATTTTACGGTGATTTTACGCAGTGACGGTCATTATACAGTGATGCAATAGTAAACTAGACAAAATACAATGATGTGACAATAACTTAGATAAACTATAGAGAGATAATAGTGAATTAGGATAAAATAACTCGTGTTGTAGTTACATGCCAACTACGGTGCCGATTGTTTTTAACTCGGATAAAATAGGAAAATAAAGACTTCGTGTTAGTGTAAAGTGAATTTGAAAATTAAATGAAAAATAACCAAAAACTTTGTTGAAAATTGATATTAGTCTTGGATAAGTGGCGTGAAAGGTGCTAATGGCATTTAATAATATTGTATTTATGAAGACAAAATTATTAAGAATCTGGAAAATAATAGTGAGTTATAAGTGATTTTAAGTGAAAATTTATACATAAAGTGACATAAGGTGAAGTAGGCTGTGACTGCCACTACTGTACACCGCCACCACACTCCTCCCATCTTCAGCGGAACATCGTAAAGGTAGGTGTTGGCTAATTAACGAAAGAGATTGATATTATCTTCTGCCTCTCTCGCCTCCGTCTGACGTTCCTCCAAAATTGATCCAAAGTAGAGTAACTAGGTAACTTAGCCTAACTTAACAACCTACATAATGTAATCTAGGTTAATGTAATGTAGGTTGGCGTAACCTGTTTTACTTAACGTAACGTGATGTAACCTACTATAAATTAAACTTGTCGAATTCTTGGTATTTAAGTTCGGAATTATTTTTAAAATTTATACATGGTACGTATATAAATTTTAAATTCTTGCCATTTCACCTTGGAATTAAAATTTGGAGTTGGGATTTCACTGGAAATATTGGTATTTAATTTTTCTAATTCGATTTTGAAATTTATGGTATTGAATTTAATTTTTTAATTCTTGTCATTTAACTTTGTAATTTTGGGTATTTACCTAAAATTCTTAGCTTTTGACTTAAGATTTCAACTTTGAAATTCTTGGCATTTACCGGTATTTTGACTTTGGAACTCTTCATATATAATTTAACTTTTTTAAATTAAAGTTCTGAAATTCTTGATTTTTAATTTAACTTAGAAATTTTTGGTATTTAATATATTTGAATTCTTGGTACATTGTATATCTGTGAAATTCATGGGTTTATTCTGAGATTCTTAGCATTTAATTTAACTTTGGTATTCATGGTATTATGAAATGTAAGTCGAGGCTGGACAGAGAAGGTGATGATGATTCAATCTCTATTGTTTACTGACTTGGCAGGCACATCAAGTTCTCAAGATTGTCTCCACTACTACACATTTGCCACAAAGATGAAGTGAGTGTTCCTTTTCTTTTTGTCAATTTCGGAAGGAAAAAGCAAAAGTTATACCGTAAAACAAAGGGAAAATGGTATAGTACAGTTATTATACATGATAATTTTGTCTGTGATCAAGCATTCAAGTCTTCTTGGCAAGGTTTGTAAGACAATTTTTCAGGTCATGGTTTGTGCGGGATCTGTATAGCTGGTATATATAAATTTTGTAAAGCTTTGTTAAGTAACTAATCTCGTTAGCCAAGCTTTAAAAAGTAATTAATCTTTTTGTCAAACTTTGAGAACTAATATTTTTTGCCAAGCTTTAAGAAGAAATTAATCTTTTTGCACAGTTTTGAGAAGTAGTTAAGCTTTCTTGCCACGCTTTGAGAAGTAATTAATGTTTGTTATCAAGCTTTGAGAAGTACCGGTAATAAATTTTTTGTCAAGCTTGAGAATTAATCTTTTTGCCAAGCTTAAAGAAGTAATTGATCTTTTTTGCCAAGGGTTGAGAAGTAATTATTTTTTTGTCAAGCTTTGAGAAGTAATTAATTTTTTTTGCTAAGGTTTGAGAAGTAATTACTGTAATCTTTTTTGTCAACCTTTGAGAAGTAATTCAATCTTTGTTGCCAAGCTTTGAGAAGTAATTAAACCTTTGTTGCTAAGCTTTGAGAAGTATTTACCATTTTTTGTCAAGCTTTAAGAAAGTAATTTTTTGCAAAGCTTCAATAAGTATTTAAATAATCTTTGGATTCTTCTTTGTTTAATGAACTGTTAATCTTTTCTTAAAATAGATGGTTCTCTTGTAATTTTATGCATTGTTTAAAAAATATGTTTCTTTGGAGGAACAGTTAAAAGGTATTGTAACTGACATTCAATGTTTCATTAATGAATTATGGGTTAGATTAGGTTGTAGAATTGCAAAAACTGTAGCTGCTTTTCCTGGAACTGTTAGGGATTCCAAAACCATTGTAAATTCATTTTGGTAATCATTATTTTATGTAAAACTGTAAAGGTAATAGATATTTCCTTTGAACTTTATTTACAGTACTTTGTTAACAATTCCCGAAAGAAATAGCTAAACAAAAATTTTAAAGCAGAGCCTATTTCTACTATCTACAATATACTGACTTATATCTACTAAAACATTAAGTTCAGCAAACCTAAAAGTCCCTAATCTATTTTTTATCAAGGTGTGTGAAGTAAAGTATGTTTAATTTTTTAATCTGTTAAAGTAAATAATATGTTTAGCTAAAACTTGTAATAGCTAGCTACTTCTCTTTTGTCAAACATAGTAAAAAATTGTTTCTTTTGCCTTTGAACTTCCGTTATTGGCTTTCTGTGTTTCTTTTATTTATTATTTTATTATTTCTATATGGTCATGGATGTATTTTTTTCAGAACTTTATATTTTTTTCGGTGTGAATTAACTTTGCCAGCGATTAGCATTTAGTGGGATCTGTACTTAGGGTAGTGATGAACAAACATTCCTGCGATGACTATTGCTCGTATATGGTTCACTCAAAATTACAGTACAGTATAAGTATGTGTATATAGTTATGAAAGATTTATAAGTTTAATTTTGAAGTTAATTATTTCTTTTACGTTATTTTTGTGTTTTAGATTCGGCAGTTATTATTATTTTTAGATATCCACTGACGAGAAGTTAGTCATCGGACGAATATATGTGAATCCAAGCCAAGTGTCGTAATAAGTTATCTGTGGGGGAAATTTTGTTGTACTCGAAACATTTTTATATAGGCCTATGGTGTGTGTACCATGATTAAGCCTATAGCACCGTGGTGGAATATGACTCACCGTTGTTGTGGGTTACCATGACGCCAGCGGCTGTACTGTACGTTTCCGTCAAGCCTAGTGAGCTTTTATTTTATTTTCATTTTGCTTTTAACTTATGTTATTGACGTCCATTTTCCTTTAATTATCGTTTTATTTATGTAAACGTTTGTTATTTTCAGTATGTTCTTTAATTTTCCTGCGAATTCCTGTTAGAAATTAGGTGCGTAAAGTGTGCAGTGTTTATGTACAAATGTTCTTACGCTGAATATTCCTTGTAAAGGGTTGACTTAAAGTTCTCTACTAAAATTAAGATATAAAAATTACATTGAAATTAACACTGAGACTGTCGTAATTAGCTACGTTAACTCAACACTATTATGGGGACAAAACTATGGTAAAGAATCTCGAAGTATTCTGTATGATAATTTGGTCTCCTAAGGGATGCTAATTATATGTATCTAGATACGATAGATTTCTCGGTGTAATTTTGATGTTTTTATCCTTTTGTGTAATTTAGAATTTTTGTTTCAAAAGTTTAGTCTTTTTTTCACATTTTCAGTCGCCAGGAATTATTTATCGAAAGGACATTTGTGCTCTGCACCCAGCGTCTCACTAGGCTACTGGCGGAAATTTTGTCTTCTGGATACCATGATTTTAACCAAGGAATTTGGGATTATAGCGCCAGAATCTTTGTTTTAACCTGTGACATAGTGCCGGAGGATTATTTGACTTTCTGCTGTGTTGGGTACCATGGTATTGGGTACCAGGTTGAGTGATTGCAGAGCTGAAAAATACCATCAGTAGAGGTTACCGTGATCAGACGTAGAGTAGCGTACCGATTTGTGGGGGTCCTGATGGATTTAGTTACTGTGTGTTGGAATTGGTACTATAATTGGGGGTACCCTATTTAATTTAAAGGTTACCTTCATAAAGGAGTACCATTATATAGTGTTATGCTGTGGCGTAGCGGGATTTCACCAACCACAATTCGGGAGTGATACAATTTAGCGTGGCGTGGCATTGCGTAGCTTAGTATAAGAATGGAGGAATTTTTAACTGACTGTTTATAAGTCATTTCGTCGGATCCTTTTTTCTCTCAGTAATTTACACCAACACACCGAACACCTTCGTCAAAAAAGTTAACTTACAATGTCATTAGTGTTATATACTGAGTGAGCTGGGAGAAGGGACCCAGGGAGTCACATTAGCACAGGGACATTTTTGTACGGGTAAAACAGAAGAATATCTCTGTTTGTCTTGGTCTTCTTGTGTGTGTGTGTGTGTGTGTGTGTGTGTGTGTGTATGTGTGTGTGTATGTGTGTGTAACTTTTGTGTGGTTCATTGACTTGTCTTTCATCTTCTGTGTTTGACATGTTGTTGTTTTTCTTCATTGTCTGACAACTTGTTTTTTTCAATTGAATTTGCAAATATTATTATTATTTTTTTTCAATTTGGAAGTGACGTGAGGATGTACACGCACGCACACACACACACACACACACACACACACACACACACACCAAAAATAAGTACACACTATGCCGGCGACCCAGCCCAAGTAATGATTGTACACAACTCAGAGAGAAAGAACTGTTGCCATTACAATTAAGCGGTCATTATCATTTAGATGAGGGTCACAGAGCCGCGGAAGGAATTAGCATTAGAGTCCAGGGTCTAACCGCTAGCAAGTTTGTAATGCAAATTAAAGTGTCAGAGCCATTCAGAATTGTTGCATTCCCAGCCATTAGTGCTTCGTGCATTCCTCTCGTGAGACAGTTTTTATTTAAAGTATGAAAGGAGGTTTCTATACACATGAACGATGTCTATTGTTTGTATTGACCCTTGTCACAACAGCGAATCTTAAAGCGATCACGATAGTGATTTTATTCTGTGGCACAAGAAACTTTCTTAATTCGCAAACCTTCGCTACCCTGAATTTATTTTACTTCTTAAAAACCAAAAGGTATACATTTGACAACTGACTGTTCTTTTGCGAAAAGAAATTGAAAAACAAAGTCCATAATCAGGCAGTTCTCTGTGTGTATGACCAACATCAAGGTGACACCGGTCCTAGACAGAGGTTAAAATAGGCCCAGCAACCTGTGTGGTAAATATAAATAATGGATCTAGCTGGAGAAAAAATTTTCAATACCGCGACATGCATGGTCTGGTACCCATCTGTCCACTCACCATTAATATTCCACAGGTGAAGGTTCCCATAAACAAATAATGTGAGGTTGCGTGTCTCGGCCTCCTCACTCACCTGTACAGAAGAACCGCCAAGCTTCTCATGATTCATCCTTACCTTCGTCCTGGTATTTAGTTCAGTGCCTTTAACCATTTCACGGTATACTTACTGTTGGCTCAGCAAAGATTTTCTCCGTATTGTTAAACACTGCTGAAGAGTTATTTGATTATGATGTAAGTGTGAACGCATCAATGATAATTTTGTTCAGATTAATATCCACAAAGATTAAACGAAGGGTAAATATCATATCAATTTGATTTATATTTCTTTGTAAAAAAAACGATAACTGTTATGTAACGACACACACACACACACACACACATACACACACACACACACACACACACACACACACACACACACACACACACACACACACACACACACACACACACACACACACACACACACACACACACGAACATAGTGAAGCCCACAGTAAAACTATTTTCTAAAAGTGTTCTTGTGCTGAAGATACTAAAGTATATAAATTATTTCTCACCATGATGGCAGTTTAGCAGATGGTGATGACCCACTATGTCATCCTCAGTGGCAAGATAAAAATATAATGATGCCACACAACTGGCCAAACTTGTGTGCTCACCCGCGCATAAACTAGAGAGTTGAGGCGCGAATGAGAGCTATTTTTTGGGTCATGAGTTTCTCAATTACTAGGGGGAGACGAGGGCGAGGCCAACGTTATTAAAAAATGTGGCGTCATCCTTCACCTTATGTCCTTACACACTTCTAACTTTATAATATACATATAATATATGAAAATATAATACAAACACACACACACACACATATATTATATATATATATATATATATATATATATATATATATATATATATATATATATATATATATATATATATATATATATATATATAATAACCGTTCAGGTGACATTTGAGCGCTGTGGCATGACCAAGGGTTGACAGCTTCATATCTTCTTTCCTTCTCTTCCATAGAAGCGAAGGACAAGAGGAGGAGGATAAAGTAATTCGGGGGAGGAGGACAAGGTTGTCACATCTATTATGTACCTGTATGTAGGGGAGGAATGGATCACTCGGTCGGTCATGTACTGTACGGTACACCAGCTGCTATGTTTTACTGTGATGTTGTGTTTTATTGAGTGACTCATCATATGTGTCCTGGGCCGTCCTCAGATGCCTCCTGTAGTTGACTGTATTAGAAGGTTCTGACATTTGTTGGTATATTAGGTTCCCAGTCTACTGTCCATAGACTATTGTTATGGGATGAATCTGGGCGTCTGGTGGGATTTCTGCTTATTATTGGTGCAGTTGAATTTTACATTGTATTTCCTTTATCAAAATTATGATACGAGAAAGTTGAGGCTTTAATTAGTGGATGTTAGTGAAGTAAATTAGTATGGATAAAATTAAGGAGTTAAAAAGTAGAACAATATATTTGTATTTGAAAACATAAGTACTGGATGGATCAAGATTTTCTGAAGCTTGTGCTCTATGTTGTTTTCTAACTTTTGGTACAAGAAGTATCTTAACACACAAAACTTAAGTTCAAGGCAGCGGCAAATTTTCACTAAGATAATACTGTACCTTCACGGTGTCTTATCTCGTAATCCAATTTAAGTGAAGAAAAAGAAGATAAAGAAAAAATCACAGAGACCCGAGAACCCGGACCCTGGCCTGGGTTATGTTACCATGGAAACATCTTGGCGTCTACAGCCCTGTGTTTAGGCTTCCATGATGTGTGTGATGATCTATGCGAGGATGAGACTCCCTAAGTGAAGCGTCTCTCTTATCACTGTACTTATTTCTTTTGACCTGAAGGAAAAGGATGAGGTAAATTACTGTGAACACGTAGATCAGGATACACTGTGTCTTGAGGGACGGTACTTTGCTATTTTATATTTCTTTTCTGACATCTGATCGAAGTATTTTGCATAAATATACAAATAAATCACTGTTGGTGCACGTGATCCATGTACATATGTAATAGTTACAAACAAGATAGAAAACACGAAGAGTTTTAGGCATTTCACTGTTGTTTCATAATAACTATCTATCTATCTAATAAATGATTAAAATCAGTATTCATTTATATACTGTATAAGACCTCAAAGCAGCCGGGTGTTAATTCTGTTCTTGGAATTTCATCCGGCTGACATAACGGAAATAATTACACTAATTGTAAATAAGAGAGTTGAAAGGTGAAGTACTGTACTGTATAGTTCTACTTACCTGCAGGTAGTGTTGACGTGGGCACTACTGGTACAAAGGGCTGGAGAGAACGTGTTATAAGAGACCCAAGTAGCGTCTGGCGGGTGTGTAATGGGTCGACCTGCTTCCTCCCGGTTTCTTCCCGTCCCTGCTCATGACTACTAATAACAGGAAAACACGCCTGACACTGACACAAGACGTTCACGAAATACACTTCTGGGAATTTATTAAAAAAAAAGAAAAAACGTTGATGGTCACAAAAAATATGTAATAGAAGTAAATAGACTCCATACAAATCGACCACATCACTGGGACATCTTTCTGAATATTTTGTTCTAAGAGGGAAAAGGAGAGACAGGTGGTCACAGAGGAACAAGTATGAAGCAACTTGACAGTTAACATTCGGAAAATTATGAGTAAAGGAGGAACAGTATATAGATGGTAGAGGGTTAGAGAGATGCGTAATGACATTAGTTTATGGATGACTGGTGAAGGAATTGGGGGGAGGGGGTGGGGGGTGGAAACATGGCGGCGATGGAAAGAGAGATGGGAAGACAGTGTATATATCCTTACGCGTTGGCTTCCTCTGAGGGATGATTTGTACACTTGTCTCGTGTTGACTCTTAGTATTTCCTGGTGTTTCTGAGTACATCATGTTGTCTCTGAGTACCTCCTGTTGTCCCCGAGTACCTCCTGTTGTCCCCGAGTACCTCCTGTTGTCTCTGAGTACCTCCTGTTGTCTCTGAGTACCTCCTGTTGTCCCCGAGTACCTCCTGTTGTCCCCGAGTACCTCCTGTTGTCTATAAGTACCTCGATGTCCCTGAGTACCTCCTGTTGTTTCTGTGTATCTCCTGTTGTCCCTGAGTGCTTTCTGTTGTCCCCGAGTACCCCCTGCTGTCTATAAGTACCTCGATGTCCCTGAGTACCTCCTGTTGTTTCTGTGTATCTCCTGTTGTCCCTGAGTGCTTTCTGTTGTCCCCGAGTACCCCCTGCTGTCTATAAGTACCTCGATGTCCCTGAGTACCTCCTGTTGTTTCTGTGTATCTCCTGTTGTCCCTGAGTGCTTTCTGTTGTCCCCGAGTACCCCCTGCTGTCTATAAGTACCTCGATGTCCCTGAGTACCTCCTGTTGT